>NW_007745179.1:0-11238 GCF_000696425.1 Galeopterus variegatus
GTACAAAAAAAAATGACATCCTATCATTTGCAGCAACATGAATGGAACTAGAAACCATTGTGTTAAGTGAAGTTAAGTCAAGCTCAAAAAGACAAATACTGCATGATCTCACTCAGTAGTCCTCATAGAAGTAGAGAGTAGAATAAGGGAGGGGATGGAGGTGGGGAAAAGTGGTGGACTAACAGGTATAGAACTATGCTATCTACCATAGGTGAATTATTGTGCAGTATATGCATGTATTGAAACAACACACTGTACCCCACAAATATGTAAAAGTAAATGTTGAAATATTTTGAATTAAAAAAAATTTGTAAACACTAAAAAAAAAAGAAAATTTTAAAATCTTGGTATCCTTGGCAGAGTAAGATTTTTTTTCCTTCCCGATTATTTTATGCAATATAAGTATTCATTCCCACACATGTTCTGTTTTCTTCTTTCTCTCCCTCTTCCACTCACACACACACACACCATGTAAGCCCCAGGAGAACAGGAACCAAAATAGTTAGTCTTGGAATATTTAATCACTATTTTTATTATCAATGGGATCAATAAAAATTTTATTTTTACATATCAATGGGATCATAGAATAGAAAAAGTCTAAGCTTTCTTCCTATTCAATGATACACCTCAGATGTCCTGTCACGTCAATAAATATACATCTAACCCATCACTTTTAATTGAGGAGAGTTCTTACAAGATTATATATTTTAGAGAGAGAATTTTTATTTTGCTAAGAAATTTTTCTTATCAATTTAAA
The DNA here is from genome assembly GCF_000696425.1 of Galeopterus variegatus. Lineage (NCBI taxonomy): Eukaryota > Metazoa > Chordata > Mammalia > Dermoptera > Cynocephalidae > Galeopterus > Galeopterus variegatus. The sequence goes on from NW_007745179.1 coordinate 758, forward strand.
ATTTATTTTATTTGACACTTAAAACTTGGAATCATACACCCATTGTAGATGCTTTATTCTTTCATGAAGATACTCTGATAAACTTAAGGAAGAACTTTCAGCATAACTATTGGCTTATAATTATTGGAAGTAACTTAACTTTTTTGAGTTATGATATCTAAAGAGATGCAGAAAGCTCCTCACTTTAGTAAGAATAGGAAGAAGCGGGGAGGCCTTCTTGGTGCTTCTTTATATTTGCTGTATGCAAATATAAATAGCCTTATCTACTGAAAATAAAACCAAACATGTTCTAGATCAGAAAATTCTTTTAAGAAAACACTAAAGTTTAAGTTTGATCTACAAAACAACTCTATGAAGTACATACTGCCAAACAGTATTGTCTAGCTACACGACCACACTAGTTGTCAGGCTCTTTTACCTGCAGGTAATCCTGCTGACTGGGCCGCCTGTTGTACTAGGGCTGGGTCTGGAGCTCACAGACCCTTCAAGCCCGCTCACAGACCCCTCAAGCCCATTCACAGACTGGGTCACAAAACCTTCACATGCCAGGCTGGGTCCCCAGACCCCTCACATACCAGGTTGGGTCACACGCAGGTCTATGAGCTAGGTAACTGGCCAAAAGGTCCTTGGAGCCATAGGTTGGAAAGCATGCCCACACAGGGCAGATGCCTGAGGCAGACGCCCACCCGCCTGCTTCACTAAAACTCCTCTCTACCTCTCTCTCTCTCAAGAACACAAGAATAGCAACAAAACTAAAAAGATACACTGGCACGCATGCACACTAACTACACACACACACACACACTCACACACACGCACAATTTGCTTACAAAGAATGCTGAATCACATCCAACTGGACCCAAAGCAAGGGCCCTGACCAAACTATTCTATTTTCCCAACAAGTATTATCATAATATCATAGATAAATTATAATTTGAATGGCTAGTTCCAACCTCTACAAATTCATATATCCATTGCTTGTTCAATATCTTCATTTGATTGCCTAATAGATGTTTCAAACTTAATGTTTTTCAAATGGAACTCTGAATGTCTTTTCCCTCAATCAAGTCTACTCTTTCTCATCTCTGCAGGTAGTTTGACCATTCACCTAGTTTCTCAGGCTAAATATCCTGGAATCATCCTTGACTCCCCCCTTTCCTTTACTCCCTAAATAAAATCCTGTCAACTACAAAATATATCCATAATCCTACCATTTCTCATCACTTTATAGCATGTCTATCTGATGATTATGTGTTCATTTCTTCTCTCCCACCCTAGTATGTAATAATAATAATAATAAAATAACAGCAATAATAATAATAGCTGAACAAACATTAAATGATTACTAAGAACGAGGGAGTCCTCTAGATACTTTACAGGTCTTAATCCATTCAATCCTCACAGCAACCCAATGAGGTAAGGACTATTATCATCCCTCATTTCACAGATCAGAAAATTGAGGCACAGATATGTTAGGTAACATATTCAAGGCCACACAGCTAGTAGGTGGTGGTGCTGGGATTCAAACCCTGGCAGGCAATACACAGAAAGCACTCTCTTTACTACTATACTCTACACTACCTCAATAAATGGTATTAAAGCAGAGCCTCTGACTGTATCATTCCCTGCTATAGTCACAGTGCCTAAAACAATGCTTGATGCAGAGTAGACTGTCAAAAAATATTTGTTGTAGAAAGAAAGCAAGACAAAAAGAAGAAACAAACCCAGAGATATTGATAACCTTCCCCTGTTATACAATTAGAATTTGCACAGTCTGGACCCAAACTTGAAGCTTTTGACTCCTTATCGAGGTTCTTCCCACTCTGCCATGGGATTAGTTTTCTCATACATTTTCTCTCATATGATCTTTACATTCTTGTCAAGTCAAATAAAAATTAAAATTATTCATACTTTTTATAGATGAAAATAATAGACTTAGAAATTCCCACAGACACAGGCTATTTCATATATCAACTAATCTGGAATAAACCCACTTCTAGGGTTTGAATGTTTATCCCCTCCAAAACTTAATCCCTAATGTAGCAGTATTGATAGGTAGGGCCCTTAAGAGGTGATTGGGTCACCTCTTATGAATTCACCATGAATGAATTAATGCATTCATGGGTTGATGGCTTAATGGATTAATGGGCTATCATGGGAGTGGATTGGTAGCTTTATAAGAGGAGGAAGACAAACCTGAACTAGCACACTCAGCCCCTCACCATGCACTGCCTGCTTGGCAGAGAGTTCCCACCAGCAAGAAGGCCCTAACCAGATCTGCACCCTCAACCTTGGATTTCCCAGCCTCCAGAGCCATAAGAAATGAATTTCATTTCTTTATAAACTGCCCAATTTCGGGTATTCTGTTATAAGCAACAAATAACAGAGTAAGACACCCACATTTCCTAATTGTAAAGTTGGTGTTCTTCCCATCACATTCTGCTGCCTCCTGAAGTTAAAGAATGTTATTGGCTCACTGGGTTAACCCATTCTCTGTCCTCACTGAAACAAAAATCGGCACATTCCTTGTGTGAAGTGTTGGCAGCAATGGGCTTTTAAAAGTTCCTTTTGTTTCTAGACATTAGTATCTCCACTCTTAGGAGAATAATCTTCCCTGTAGCTAGGACTAAGCCTTGAAAAGAAGGTAGATATAAGCCCCTTTTGATAAATCCATGCTTTCCTTTCCTCTACCAAGTAACAGCAAAGATGAAAGTGGTGAATACCTTTACAACGTTTGTCTTTGGATATATGAAAAGCTTAAACGCACAAACATTTGCAAGGAGGGAACAAAATGTCACACAAAGTAATCCAAACAGTAAAGTCAAGAATCAAAAGTCTGAGCAATCTTTGAAAGATAACAACTCAGTTGAAACATTTCCATAGCAACAGTGGGATTATATGGTTATGTTCTACTTTTAATATATAGCACATTCTTCTTAGGAACTGACATGATTATCACAAAAAAGGTTTTATGGTATTACAAAGGCAAAACAGGTGCTAAAGGGAACTGAAACTTCCAGCTTGCAAAATTTTTATTGACAACATGTCCAAAGAGTGAACAGTTTGCAAATAATCAGTTTGTTCAACCCAGAACATATTTAGCCCTTGAGAAGGTCTTGAGGGTTTGCTAAACTCTGGGCTCAGGCCTTCAGCAAAATACACAAAGGGTAAGTAACTTGCTCAAGGTTATACAGCTAATATATAAGTGGGAGCTTGAATTAGAATTCGGGCCTATTTCCAGAGTATCTGTGCTTTCCATTTTGCCAATAATGTATACAGATCACAAAAGTTACTGACCTGGGATAATATATATATACATATTTTTAAAAGGCAGTAGATAGGTAAAGGAAAAGAAAAATGTGTTAAACTTGCAGTACCGGCCGGCCCGGTGGCGCACTGCTATAGTGCGCCGCTTGGGGAAGCGCGGTGGCGCTCCCGCCGAGGGTTCAGATCCCGCATACAGACCGGCCGCTCACTGGCTGAGCGGGGCGCGGGAGCAACACCGAGGGGTGCGATCCTGTGGCCGGTCCCGGCCCGGTATGGGCGCAACACTGAGGGTTGCGATCCGTTGCCGGTCACGAAAAAAGACAAAAAGGAAAAAAAAAATGTGTTAAACGTGCAGTACCGGCCGGCCCGGTGGCGCACTGCTATAGTGCGCCGCTGGGGGAAGCGCGGTGGCGCTCCCGCCGAGGGTTCAGATCCCGCATACAGACCGGCCGCTCACTGGCTGAGCGGGGCGCGGGAGCAACACCGAGGGGTGCGATCCTGTGGCCGGTCCCGGCCCGGTATGGGCGCAACACTGAGGGTTGCGATCCGTTGCCGGTCACGAAAAAAGACAAAAAGGAAAAAAAAAAAAAAAACTTGCAATACCAACAGTACCAGTTTATTTGACAAGTAAACTCTGTTCAACAGGTTGGTCCTATAATTCCCACACAGTTCAAACTGTTCCTGAAATGCTAGAACTTCTTAAGGGTATTTCATGGATTCTACAATCATGAAAATGTAATCAGCTAGAAGATTAAAATAACAATTTAAAATATAAAGGAATTAACTAAGAAATTTATAAATAAGTTTTACTTTTTATATGTTATAATTTTGCCTTATTATATTAGGGGTAAGAAGGACGAATAACAGCAACAAACACTGTCTTAGGCTATAAAGACTTTTTGGTGAAGGTATATAAAATATTTCCTATTGACGAGTTATTTAAAGTCCTAAATACATTCCAATGTACTATATCATCCCATAGCTTTATGTCCACTCTTTGTGCTAATCTCTACCTTGCATATATGAATCAATGGAATTCAGTAGCAATAGATGTTATGGTTATGTACTTAAAGAAAACAAAAATAAAAGATCTACTAATATGAATGTTGGCAGTGAATCATCTTAGTAGCAATTAGAAAGGTTCTCATAAAACCCATAGAGCCCTGAGTGATAGAAACTACATTAAGTGAAGCATACAACTTAAAAGTCACAGTCTCATAAAAGCCACTTATTTTACTAAAATTGGTTCATTTTCCCTACAATCTAATATTTAGTAGAGAGTAAGGAAAGATAGTCCCATTTTACATGAAAAACTATGGACATGCCAATGTACATCAATAACCATCTACTATAAAAAAGCACAAGTATGTGGCTTTGAAATTCCACCAGAATACATTAGCTACTTAATATTTCTGGATATCTTAAAATTTAATGTTGTGAATTTCTAAATAAATCATAAAATTTTTTCTATGGCATTCTTAATTCAGCAAGTTTATCTTTAAAGCTTTAGTTTTCCTTTTGATTTTATCAATATATAAATAAATAAAACACATATGTTAAACACAACTTCAGAAAAAAACAAGTCAATTCCACCTCCATTGTGAATAAAATTGTTCCAAGAGGGTTAAGAATTGGGAATTATCTGACAGAAAGGAAATTCTGCTTTTTAAACAGAAAATGAAAGAAAAAAAATCCTGTTAATTTTCAGTTTCAAATAATCTGTCAAACAGGAGAGAAGAAAAGTGATACCTGTACTTACTGTCGTTGGATCCCATGCTAATGAGGTCATCAGAATCAACATTGTGAACTATTGCTGCTTTGTATCCTGCTCTCTGTGCATTTAAAACCTGCAAATCAGAAAACAGTCATGTTACAAGGAACACAGTGGCTTGTCATAATGTCCCTCAATTTCAACAACACATATAGGAATAAATTTCTGGTATGTTCTTAAAACACATGGATGTTTTACAACTGATTATCAAGGACTTCTTTAGATATCTTCTTAATTTCATTTACGGCATTAAGCGAAATCAGAAGCAAATAAAGGATAGGAATACAAGCTGAAACATTAAAAGGACCCAAAGTAATAAATCTATCTGGCTTTAAAGAGGTAGAGACTTGCTGTAATCAGGATCAGGAGTCATCAGACTTTGAGCATTCAAATCCCACCTTTGCTAGTTATCAGTGGGGTAAACTCAAATTACTTTCTTTTTTAATCCTAAATTTCCTAAACTTTAAAATGGGAATGACAACAATATTTTTCTCATATGTAAAATAATACTTTTTAATGCTTAATACCATGCCTAACATAGAAATGAGTTGAATAAAAGCAATTATTATTAGCTTGACCATCAATAATGTTCTTAAAAAATTCTTTTCTAAAGCTTTGAAAAAAAAAAAATTAAAAATACCTCCAGCCTTAAATTCCTTACTCTGGTTCTCTCTAGCTATTTAATTCTTCCCAAAGCTAGCCTCCAAAATAGTAACCTTTGTACAAAAAGAATATGGCTGGATGTGTGGCAGAATTTTCTTATGTGAAAGATCTGAAAAGTGTTGAAACTTGTTTTTACATCTCACTTTAAAAATAACAATCTTTATAAATAAAAATAAACCCAAACCTAAACTAGGTATTGTATGACCTTTAGAACATTCAATCATTATTTACATATTGGTTAAATAAAATGAAAACTGAGTAGGCAAATATATATAAACACACACACGTGCACACACACATATACATAGTTTTGAATACTTAAAATACTTTTAAAAATACATAGTTCTGAATACTTAATATGGTAAGAAACTCTTGAAATACACCACACTTTTAAGAAACAGGGAAACTAATTTTTTTTAATTTCCACATCTAATATTAGTCAACATTATAATGATTCAAGACTCTGCTGTAATTCAATAAAAATAAAACCTGAGTCAAGTTCTGAAGAGTCAGGGAAAGCACAGAGTCAAGTTCCTGAGAGTAAATGAGATATCCAATTATTGACATGGACTCTGGGTCTGAAAGCTAGGTAAGAGCAATGAGACACGTGTACTCAACCCCAGTCAGGCAAGCTAGCTTTTCACAGAGTAAAATTCTCTTCTACATTACCCTTCACTTCTCTAAAACAACCCCACAAATGCAAGTTGGATTTCTGAAAGAGACAACAGTACGGATAAATCACAGTAATTTTATCCTAATACTGAAGAAAAAACTGAATCTATAGGAAATATGAGTACCTCAAGGAATTAATATTGTGTTCATCTTTACAGCCTCCACAGCACCTATGAAACAGCCTGACACTGAGCAGGCACTCATTAAATATTACTTGAATAAGTTAAATGTATAAAATATGTGCTTAAATTCACACTATAATATTGTAAACACAAGAGATAAAAGAAGGCAGAAAGAGACTTTTAAAAAACTAACCAAAATAAGATAAATAGTTCACTAACACACAACCTACTGCTCTAATGTTAGCAATAATGGCAAAAAATCAACCAGCCAACAAAACTATGACAAGGAATGTTTTATAGTCATTTTGACTAAAAGGTCAAAAATCAAGAAAGTAAGTTTACTGTTTTTTGCATATGAGTATATGTTTTATTTTTAGGTGGATTTTGTTAACTAAAATTGAGAAAATTCTAGTGCCCACAGCCTCTTCTCCATAGATATTATTGCTTTCTAAAAGGAGGGGGGAAAGTCTCTTAAGTACAATATTATAGTTTCTGAGTCTTATTTCTTATTTATTGCATACATTAACTTATTATTCATTTATTATATTACCATAGCAGTACAAACTTCACTTAGCTTTTATTTAAACAAAAGTATATGTGGTTGGGGTTACTACTAGTTTATCTGATGCTTTAATGACCATTTTACCTGTCCCAAAAAGCTAACCAAGTAACTGAGGAGAAATTTTTCTTTCTACATCCAAAAAGCAACAGTTGCTAAAGATACAATATAAGAAATGTAAAACTAGATCAATAGCAAAAGCTGTTTCCTGCTGATATAAAACTTGCTTTAAATTTCTTTTTAAAGCCAACTAATGTATATAGTCATTGAAATTACAAAATTTAACTTTTTCTCCTGCAGATGTATATGTGAGAGCAAAGATTCAACATGTTAGGACACAGAGAAAGATGATCTTAGGAACCATAGTAAAGAATAAAGTAAAAACTGTAGTTCAATTCAACAAGTATTTGTTGGGTTTACATAATGAGTAAGATACCGTGTGCTGTGTACAATGCAGAACTAGAAGGTGAATCAGAAATAGCCATTATCCTTATGAAGATCTCAGTACTCGAGGATATTCAAACAGGTCAGGTGTTTTCCTGCCTCCGTCTATTTGCTCATATTATTTTCTCTACTTGGAACAGCCTTTGTGTGTGAATGCCTGTCATGCCTTCAAATTCCATCATCTCCATGAAGCCTGCCCTGTTCCACACCTGTTCTACATGCTGTCCCCGAGTACCCAAATTAATTGCTCCCTACTTGAAGCATTTATATCAATATGTTCACCTTTTTCTTCAAAATCTCATAGTGCCTTATACTTATGCATACATATACTATCCCATTTCCAAAAGGCCTTCAGAAGGTCCTTGAATCTCCTGCAGTTGTCTATGTATGAACTTTTCTGGTCAGAAGAGACAAAGTAATCATCAATTTTGCAAGAGGCTTTCTCACTCCCAAACTATTAAGAACCATCAATATAAATAAATGAATTTACAACAATCTTCTATGTGTATAACTAAATCTAGTCATTAAGTTCTTAAAATTGTACCAAGCAACTGAGAAGAAATATTTCTTTCACATATCCAAAATGCAACTGTTACCATAAATACAACATAAAATTATATTAATATCAAAAGCTGTTCTCTGCCTAAAATAGAAAACTTAGGAAACTACTAAAATGGGAAGAAATTCTCTAAGCATAAGTGTGAACTCCAAAAAACAGAATCATGTTTTCAAAAATTTAACAAGTATGAAGACTTCCAAGATTTTTGTTGTTTTTATTGATTTTTAAAATAAATAAATGAAATTAAATCAAGGGACACATCAACATATAAACCAATAGGCTTATGAACACAAACAAGGAAAATATATCCATGTTTATGAACTATAAAATTAATGTGTCAGTCAAATTAAATTACACTTTCAACTAAGCAGCAGCTGGTATTTTTAAGAACACATGAGACAGAAATAAAACCTGAATCATTTAGTAAGCATGTGCAAGGTTTCACATTCATAAAATGTAACCTCAAACACATGGTGTCAAATGGAAACAAAGAACTCAAAAATTCATGAATAAGAAGCATGTAGGGTGAACTAACCTAAATACAAAACAGCTATCACAACTGAAAATTGCATTAAAAAGCCTTCTGAATTGTATTGCCTATCTGCCTTTTTAAGGAGACTTATCAGAGTTATTAGCTCATATTGTGGTAAATGCACTGAATATTTTACATGTAATCAACAAGTTAGATGCAACTACATTACGTAGACCAGGTGGCACCTAACCAAGGGTTTTAAAGAAACATGGGACTGTTGGCTCATTATCATAAATAGCCAGTATGTCAGAAGATAGCACACTGCTAATGGAAGAGTCTTCGATAAAACAGGTTCCAAAAGGAACTCTAGAAATGACAAAGTGGTTTTTCTTTTTTCCAGACTGGACAAATCGATTAATACTGACACTATAATGAAACCTGCCTTATAAGAAGAAAGATGGGATTGCACTATCATGACGATCATGAATAGAAATCTTTTAAAAGACACATAGGCATAAGGAGTTGGGGAAACTATTGATAGAACATATATAACAAGGCTCCAGGCCAAAGGCTACATGAACAAAAGAAATCTTATGTGCTAATGCTTTATATACTCATGTATTATTGCTAATACTCAACACAACTCTACAACATATATACACTATTCTGTATTTTAGAAATAAAGAAAGACAAGTAAATGAAACTGCCCTAAGGTCACAATTAGGCAGAGCTGAGGTTTGAATACTACTTTATCTGGTTAGATAGAGAAGTATGGGGTTTTCCAACAGATCAGGATGAGGTCCAAGATTACTAATCTTACTTAACATTTTACAAATGTCTGGGGAAAGGAATTGTACTGAGAAAGCACCAAGACTCAGAGGACATCAACCTTAAAATCCAAAGGCATGGAGCAAGATGGTGGACTAGAGGTGCCCAACGTGGGAACTTCCCACAGAAAGGGACCAGAGCAGGTAAAGGACAGCTAAGTATTGGGAAGACCATCAGTGGGAGAGTGTGGGAGGGCAGCAGGAGCCTGATGAGGACCCTATGGAGCATGAAAACCAATCAGGGGGTGTAGAAAAAAAAGAGGTACAAGGCTTCAGCCGCCACGATGTCTCCCAAACCAGGATCACTCAAAAGGTATTCTCCCTGTGGCAAAAAGAATCTGCTTGGCCATGAGCACTTCCCAGTGTGCCCCTACCACCACCACAGTTGCCCGAGCAATTGTGTAGTCCCAGAACTGTGGCCCTTCTCCCTGCATAGGAGTTCATCCTACTTAACACATACACCAACCATGTGGCCTATGCCACCCATGTGGTGCCAGCTGCCCACATGGCTCCAGTCTTCTAGCCACCTATGCAGCTCCAACACTCCAGCTGCCTGTGCAGCTCCAGCCTTCTAACCACCTGAGCAGCCCTGGCTACCCACAAGACCCCAACTGTCTGACTGCCAGCACGGCTGCACCTGCCTACTTGGGCCAAGCCATTCAGCAGCCCATGCAGCCCGAACTGCCTGCATGGACCCAGACACCCAGCCTCCAGCACAGTCCCAGCTGCCACAGCCACCCACACAGCCCACCCGCACATATGGGCCCAACCATCCAGCCCCCTATAGGCCCTAGGTACCCAGGCTGCAACATGGTCCCCACCCACCTCTGCGAGCCCAGACATTCACACAGCCCCAGTCACAGACATAATTCTAGTGTTACCCAGAAATACTGAGTTTACCAGAAATACTGAGTTTACCAGAACTACTGAGTCTACCCACAAACTACTGAAACTACTGAGTCTACCTGGAACCAAAGTGAAAACACTAAAACCAAAAGGCAATACATAACAAATCAGTCTGAGGGAGTCTCTCTCCTTGAAAGCCACCCCAGAGTTAACAGAAGCAGCAGCCACTGAGTGACTAGACATCAACATAGAGATACGAGAAATACAAAAAAAAAAAAA
>NW_007745179.1:13907-15170 GCF_000696425.1 Galeopterus variegatus
AACAAATCAACAGAGAAACACAGGATTTAAACTACACTTTAGACCAACTGGATTTGGCAGATATCTATAGAACTTTTTATCCAACAACTACAGAAAATACATTCTTCTCATCAGCATATGGAACATTCTCTAGGATAGACCAGATGTTAGGTCACAAATCAAGTCTCAACAAATTTTAAAAATGTGAAATCATTTCAAGTATCTTTTCAAACCAAAATGGATTAAAACTAGAAATCAGTAACAAGAGAATCACATGGAAATCACACAACATGCTCCTGAATGACCTAGAGATTGACGAAATTAAACAGGAAATCAAAAAATTTCTTGAAACTAATAAAAATAAAGATACGTCATACTAAAACCTGTTGGATACAGCAAAAGCAGTACTAAAAGGGAAGTTTACTGCAATAAATGTTTACATCAAAAGAATAAAAAGATTTCAAATAAACAATATAACACTCACCTCAAAGAACTAGAAAAAACAAGAGCAATCCAATCCCATAATTAGTAGACAGAAAAAAAGGATTAAGATCAGAGCACAACTAAATAAAATAGAAGCCTAAAAAATAATACAAAAAAATCAACAAAACAAAAAGTTGGTTTTTGAGAAGACAAACAAAATAGACAAACCAATAATAGCTAGCTGAGAAAAGAGGAGAGAGAAGACCCAAATAACAAAAATAAGAAATATAAAAGGAGACACTACAACTAATACCACAGAAATATAAAGAATCATTAGAGACTATTGTAAACAAGTATATGCCAACAAATTTGAAAACCTGGAGAAATGTATAAATTTCTGAACACATACAAAGTACCAAGACTGAATCAAGAAAACACAGAAAACCTGAAAAGACCAAAGACAAGCAAAATGATTGAAGCAGCAATCAGCTGTCTCCCAACAAAAAAAAAAGCCCAGGACCAGATGGCTTTACTGCAGAATTTTACCAAACATTTACAGAAGAATTAATACCAATTCTCTTTAAACTATTCCAAAAAATTGGAACAAAGGCTATTCTCCCAAACTCATGCAATGAGGCCAGCATCACCCTGATACCAAAACCAGACAATAATACAACAACAAAAAAAAGAAAACTACAGGCCAATATCTCTGATAAACATAGACACAAAAATCCTTAAGAAAATAATAGCAAACCACAGGTCTGACCAATTAGCTCTGTTGGTTAGAGCACAGCCTTATAACACCAAAGTCATAGGTTCGGATCCCAGTACAGGCCAGCTGCCCCCCCCCCCCCCCCCAAA
>NW_007745180.1:0-15167 GCF_000696425.1 Galeopterus variegatus
CGTGGACCTGACTCAGTCCCTATGCACTGGACCATTGGCTAATAGGCAGTTACTAGATTGCTTCAAATCAAAATGGTACTTTGGCCTCAATGATGTAGATATTTTGCATTTTAAGAAATATCATTTTCAGTTGTGTATGGTTTCATTGTGAATGTGAAAGCATGGGTGTTTTCTTTTTTAGACAAAAATTTAATCTATGCCATCAACTAGAAGGTAGCTTATATCTTTTTTGAGTAGGCAGCAATGAATAGTGTCTAGAACTATGCTAATACTGTAGCCAATAGCTACATGTGGCTATTTAAATGTAAAATTTAGTGAAATTTAAAGTATAATTTCTTAGTCCATTAGCCATTTTTCAAGTATTTAATAGTCATGTACGGCTACTGGCTACTGTATTAGCACAGCTGTAGAATATTTCTTCCATCTAGCACTTGTCTAGAATAGGGGTCGACAAACTATGACTTGTAGGCCAAATCTGGCCCTCTGCCTATTTTTGTAAATAAAGTATTATTGGAACACGGCTACAACCATTTGTCTGTGTGTTGTCTTTGGCTTACTTTGTGCTGCAACAGCAGAGTTGAACAGTTGTGACAGAGACTGTGTGGCCCACAAAGCTGAAAATATTTGTGGTCTGTACTTTTACAGAAAAAGTTTGCCAACTCTGGGCATTGCGATTTTGTGGGAAGAGGGTTGAGTGGGCATTGGAATGCCCAGCTAGTCCTCCCTCTGGCTGTCATACCCTAAACAGGGTCAGATAGTTTGCTGACCCTTGTTCTAGAGCACCAGTTTTTCTTTACTGTGGTTTTTCATAAAGCGACTGATTGTAGCCACATTTTGTCTTAAGTCATCAATAATACCAGGATTACTGATAATGTTAGTGTAATTGTGTTGCTGTGTGTTGGGTAGGAGGAAATTTGAGAAGAAAGGCAGTCGGCTTGCCCAAACAGGCAGTCAGATTTCTTGATGGTTCCTCTGCAGAAGAGAGGAAAGAGAAGTCAGCTCAGAAAGCCTTTTCCTCTCACCACCTAACACTGGTGAGTGCTGTATTTCCTGGCCTCTTTCCCTTTCCTTCTCCCCCTCCCTGTATTTTACCTCTCGCACATTAATGTAGTCTAAATTAGACCCATACATATTACATGAAAAAGACAGTGGTGTCATTATGTGGATAGCTTCCGTCCACATTCAATAATTAAATGACCCAATAAAGAGGCAGTGCTTTGAAGTAGAAAAAATTATTCTCCATGAATAGAGAAAGTGAGATGATTTCCTAAGTCCTCTGCTTTGAAGTTGGGAGTGTGAGATTAATTATTTTATTAGCTGGAAACATCGAGGAATTTTGTTTTGCCCTTTTTCTTCTTTTAAGGTCTCTTTGTACACAGAAACAGAGGAGGAAGTTACCTAATGATGTCTGCCTCTTAGGGGAAGCAATTTAGGTTGAAATTAGCTCTAATTGTTGGATCACAGGCGAAGGATTTTTGGCAGCAAGGTAGAATACTTTAAAACGATTTCCCCACTCCTTGGAATAGCAAAGTGAAATAAGAGTCTCCTTACCTAACGTGTGGTGGGTTAGTGGGAGACTGTTCAGTAGATGAGATCTGTTATGTTCCATTATGCCCTACAATGACTGGCTTTGGCTGCTGTTTTTGAGTATGGTATAAATGACAGATATCACTGGCTTAAAGATTCGTCTCTGTAAGGAAGGTTCTTGCTGCCAGGGAATATGCATTTGGGAGGTTGTAGGATGAAGGGCGGAGTGAAGGGTGGGAGGCAAGTTGTCTGGGTTTGTGGCTATGTGGCTTGGCTCCTTAGTTAGTTTGTTTTAACTTGTACAAATGCCCAGATGCTCTTTGACATGTATGCAATAAATCAATGGAATAATAATTATGCATACAGAGAGATATACCACATAGCCCTTAACATAACATTTTACTTTTAAAAATAGCTTCAAAGGACTCCAAGGCCAAGTTTTCTATTTTGCTACTTCCCCTGATATTTCCTATATGCCAACCTATCCCATCTACCAACACAAAAATTCCATAGCAGAAGGAATAATAATGAATTGGCTTTCTTCATCACCTTGATTTTTCTGGATTTCAATGAATAATTACCAATGTATCCAGAAATTAAAAAGTATAAAGGTCTGGCACTTATTCTGTGATCTGAAGTAAAATGTTGAACAAAACACGGCATTTAGAAGTGGGAGATGTGTGGCTGTGCCTCAGCCTCTGTATTTAGTGACTGCGTGATGTGGATAAAAAGTGACTTCTCTGAGCCTCCATGTCACAGCCTATACAATGGCAGTCACTGTGCCAGCCTGATAGGTCTATGTGAAAAGTGCTTTGATTGCAGTTGAAGGGCTATAGCTAACAATTGTGTTATCATCATTGTTGTTATTATTACAATTGTTTTTCAGGGATGTGTGGGTAAGTTGAACCTAAATACTCTACCTCATTTCTTGTTTATAATCTATTCTGTATTTTACCTTTGATGGTCTCCTTTGAGTTTTTTGTATGTGCATTTATAGACCCCAGACTTTCATATTTCATTTGAGCCACTTTTTTTTTAATGTCTTAAAACAATATGGAGAACTAAGGATGCTATGAAAGTGACCATCTAGTTTGGACTATCCCCTAATTAAGAGATTTGTTTCTCTTTTCTGGTAAGTATGCTTTTCTCCAACCCAGCTTGATTTCCAAACTACCAGGCACCTCTTTTGCATGTTTTTTTTGAAGATGTGTTATATGGCAGTGGTGTACATTTCTCACTTTTATACTAATTTCTGTTCCAGATAGGTCAGGGAAGGGTTCCACTTGTCTAAGAGTAAGCACTCGAGAACTTGTTAATCAACAAAGAACATAGAGGTTTCGTGTACATGCAGGCAAGGGGCAACATATGCAGGTTAGGATAGTGACAGCTCCACATCAGGGGTCTATAACTTCTTTTTTAATGTAACCAAAGCAGATGAGAATCCCAGGTAATCTATGGGCCTTCTCCCCAGAAAAATTTACCTTGGCACATATACACTCATATTCACATGCAATAATGTATATCATTTCAGGCAATATACAGATGCTCTGAACTATTTCCAAGAGCTTCACATTAATGAAGTTCATAGAAGAACTTCATAAAGAACACATAAAGAAGGCTTTGCCCTATTGGCTTTATGCATTGTTTCATTAATGCCTATTCTTTGAATGCCTACTATGTACCAGATATGGTTCCTGCCTTCATCGAGCAAATATTCTGTTTGGACATACGTGTATATGAAAGAGAACTGATTTATAGTACCATAAACTCCCAGTGATTTTATTATCACTGCTTACTAACAATTCCACACAGAATCCTAATTGGATTCCTTTTTTCCTTTGTTGTTTAGAAGCAGATAAGTAAAGGAAGGAAAGAGGATACAAAGAAACAAATGTTTAGCTTCTTTGAAGACTGAAGTATGCAAACTGTGCAAAATGTCTATCTATCTCTTATGATTGAAGGCTAATATCGCTAAGGTGATTACTCCAATAATATTAAGACTTTATCTTTCGATTAAAGCTGGTCCTTTTTGACGCTACACTCAAGCAACTTGGTTCTCCTTGAGAAAGGGAATGGTATTAATTGACTTGCAGACCCTCTGCTGGCTTCATTATTTCAGGAGTTACTGTATATATTTGGAAATGCTTCAGTTATCTGTACCCTACACAGACTCTTCCCTCAACTTTTCAAAATCAGTGAGGTGTCATTTGATAATATTTTATTGAGCACCTACGATATGCAAGGTTCTGGACAATATGGGGACCTGTAATTTCAGGAGCTGATGGTCTTGGCCTTTTTAACTTTTATTGCCCAAATGTCAACTGAATATCTTATGGCTGCTATGCTGACTTCAGAGCTGTGTTAAATGTTATCTTTGTGATACTTAATTTTAAACCTGACTTACCACCTGTGAAGTTGGTATTGTTACCACTCTTTTTAAGATGAGGAAATAAAGGCTCAGAGAGGATGTGTGACTTGCCGAAGGTTACACAATGGTGAATGAATGACAGTGGATGGGTTCCCAAGCTCTGAACTCTTTTAACCAGGAATCTAGTGCTTTCTGTGAGAGGATGGATTGAGGGCTCCCTTTGTGTCAGGCAATTGACATGTATTATCACATTTAATGTTAATGGCAAAATTTGTGGCAAGTTTCATAATTCTGTCATAACCAATGAGTTCAC
Source organism: Galeopterus variegatus (assembly GCF_000696425.1). NCBI lineage: Eukaryota > Metazoa > Chordata > Mammalia > Dermoptera > Cynocephalidae > Galeopterus > Galeopterus variegatus. Next base: position 4,209 of record NW_007745180.1, read on the forward strand.
TGGGGTTTCAAGAATGCTTACCAGGCAAACCTCGCTGTACTGGCTAAGAAGGGAGATAAGAAAGAACAACTCTGGGGCTTAAATCCTCATACTAACATTATGGCTATAATAATATTAACACTATGGCCATAATAATGAAGGATATTTCCCAAACTCTAGGGAGGGTACCATTTTTCAGAAAGTTTAGAATCCTAGTACATTAAGGAGAATTTATTGTATAATATTTAGTTTTTATTTCTTTAAGGATGTCTATGATTATATGTGTGTATAGATATACATACACACATACACATACATGCATGTACACTATGTAAAAAGTAAATGAATGGACAACAATATGTTGTTCTCTCTGAGTGTTGAAGACCGAGGTGATCTTTAAATTTTCTGATGTACATGTTATCCGTTTGTAATGCAGAAAATTAAATGTATTTTTAGTAGAAGTGGTGATGATCATTTCTTCAGGGAGGTTGTGTAAGGTGCTGGAAGAGGAGGAGGTGTTTTTTGAGCCTGTGGCAACATTTTTCGGTCTCTGAGTCATGGATGACTCAGTGTGATAATACAACCAGAGAGCAGACTTGGGCTGTCAGTTTGCAAGATGAATCATAAAAACCAGTCTTTTGACAATGAAAATGTTGTTACATGGAGAAAAGAACAAGTTTTATGTGTCCTTGTTTCTTGGTTCCTTTGCAGTAGGATGGGACCTCTGTCCCACTTTATGGTGAAGCTACAACTCTTGGCGTAAAGGTCACCATGACAAGGAGTTGGGAATGCTTTGTGGCTTTCAGGAACTATGGGACTGGGTGCACTCACATGGGGCTTTGCAAACTATTCCAGATACTTGACAGTCTTAAAGTCTTAAGGAACTACTCATTCTTTGGGACCCACATGTGTGGAGCAAAGGAGTTTTTTAGATGGATGGAAATAATATTTGACACTGTATATAAGGTGGGATTTACAAGGAGTGCTTCTTCACTTTTAAACAGTAATTTCAGTTTTTCTGTTCACCTCCTGCCGTGGTTGACTGGCAGCAGTAAAGTCCTTTTTAATCACTTCAGTTCAGCCTTCAAGGGATAATACTTAAATGTCCTTTTTGAGATAGACTTTTGTCATAATCTCTGCATTTAAAATTGAGGCATACGACAAAAATGACTTTTAGGACTGTCAAATAACCCCAGTGCCATATTGGGTGTCCTGTTTCACTTTTAAGACTGGAAGGCATGTCTTAAACATTAATATATTAAGAGTCTGGGTGAAGAAATATACAAAACGAAGCCCTGGTGTCATTTGTATTCTTCCACTCTAATCCTGTTGTTGGCTTCATATTTTAAAATGTTTTTATTTGATGGGGTAAGGCATCATTTGGAATTTTTATTGATAACACTTTTAACTGCAAGAAAAAGACATAAACCTGCAAAGCAATGACTATCATGGTGGCCACAATTGGGAGGTCTGCAAAATGGTTTATTACCAGTAGAAAAAAAAAATGTTGGGAACCGCAGTCGTTATAGGGGTCACCACCTCTGCTACATGCATTTTTTTTCCCTTTCCATTTTGAGAGTAAGGATGATGGCAGTGCCAAACTACACACTTTCCCCTCCCCTAATGTCTGTGGGCTTTGTTTTGATTCTTTCTTTATTAATGATGTGAAAACTTTGGGGTCACATAAAAATGAGCCAGGTCAGGCTTTGTGAGCCTCAGAATGCTGAAAATGCCCCTGCATCTAGCTAGTGAAGGAATTGTTTAAAGGAGCCACATTTGACTTCCTAAGCTTTTTAGCTATTTTGCAGATTTTAGCCATCTGCGTGGTTTGCAAAGCCACTTCATACTTTTGCTTTCTTAAGGTAAAAAAAAAAAAAAGAATTAAAATGTGATGTAAGGGAGTACCCCAAGTTTGTAATAGAAGCTTTTTATGGTTGTTACTTGGCAATTTCTGGAATATAAAAGGATGGTATAGGTTGCTACAGACATCATTTCGTTCTGTAGTCAGGAGTCTAGTACTTTTGTTGATGTTATTGTTGTTCAGGCTTTCAGAGAATGCCTTATTTAACACCTTGCTAGGATAAAATTGCTTTTGACTTCATAAACACAGGTGTTCAGTTTGAGTCTTAATGAACTGTGAAATAGGTAGATGTCTAAAAGGAAATTCTATAAATTGTGAACATGGCTCTGTCAGCACACTAAATGGATTAGGAAAATTCATTGTCTGCCCTGTAACTGAACACCAATGTGATGCGTGTACATGAATTAGTCCTGAAAAGCCAATAAAACGGAGGAAGAAAGTAGAGCCTAGGAGATGTTGATTGTGCGGGTTTCCCCACCACAAATGAATGCTGGTGCAGAAGGGCTTGGAAATCAGAATGGCTATTCAGAGGAAGGCCAAGAAGGAATACATATGAGCAGACAACACAGAATTTATAGAGTAAAACCACAAACACCTTATTTTCCATTGTACTAAAATAATGATATTTTACAGTACTTTTTTTGTATGTAATTCTGCTTTCAATTTTATATTGTTACTGCAACTCAAATCTCATTAAAAGTGTTCCAACAAAAATCCTTTTTTAATCAAAACTTTCCAAGCCTTAGCCCATTGTCAACATATTTTGAGCAACTTATTTTTCTGGTGGAACAAGAGAACTTGTCCCTTCTTTTTGAGCTCATTGGGATGTTATTTGACCTGTGCGACCAAACATGTATTTAAGATAACTGAATCATTTCAGTTTCTACATTAAATACCTTCATAATCTGCATCCATTGTTTTGGGGTGTAGAGATATCAAGTCAGAGCTCTTTACTTCTTTGAAAGAAAAGAAATGTATCATTAGTACTTTTGTTTGGTTGTACTCCTGTTTGAAAAAGGCATTGTCTATAATATATTAGGCTGCAACTAAAAGTGACAATATCCGATTAGCTAGTTATCTATGAGAAAATACACGTTCACTGTTAAGTGTTACTTACTTACAAATGGTTTGCAGGAAAAAAGGAATTTCGTCATGTCTGTGGGAAGCTGACTTGCCACTTTAAAAAGGAGATGACAGAATTTAGGAGGAGGGAAATCCAACGAAACTCTCACTGACCCCCAAGCTCACATTCTTCTCTGTTTTTTCTTTTTATGAATTTTATGGAAAACAGAATTTATTAAGTACTTGATTTCATTTTTTTTTGTTTGGGGGGTACTATTTAAAAATAACCAGTTTACATTGTGATTATGTTCTTCTGCCACTAGATCCACATTTGTAACTCTTGCCTCTATTCCTCTGGAAAAAGGCTAACATTTGCTATAGTTGAGTTTTTAAAAAAGTGTATATTTACACAGCAAACCAAAATGTAAAGAATGAAGTTAAATAGCAGGGCTTCTGCAAGAATATTTTACCCATTTCCACATGAACTTTTTTCTTTTTTAAATTAAATACAGATATTTATTCTATACAGACATACACTTCTTTCCTCTTGTTTTATTTTAAAAAAAGGAATACAACTTGAGGTAATAAGTTGTATAGATAAGGATCATTTTAACCCTAGGAGTTTGGTTTTATTACAAGCATTTTCATCTTGAAGTCTGTGAAATTTATTTTATGTCATTTATTATTTTATTTTCACAAATATAGGTGATTTCTTAAATTCTTATGACTATAACAGAACAATGTCTGGCCTCTAAAACACTACTAGGCAATTGTTTATTTGAAACTGGACAGACCATAAGTTCTGTCATTAAGATCTGGCCAAATGTGAAGGAAAAGAGAACATCCCGCTCCTCATTTGCTGAGTGTGACTCCTTAGCCCACTGCCAGCAATGCTGGGGGTCAAAGGGTTAGCTCTCCCTATAGTGATGACCACCTTTAATGGCTCTTCTGAGAGTAGTGCAGGAAGAAGGGTCATATGTAAGCAGGGGAGACACGGAACTGTTTGGGGCTGCCAGAGACCTACCTGTCACTAAAGGAGAAAATTCATCACGTCTTCTGCCTTACTCCCATCCAAAGTCACAAAGTACCTTTGGGTAAATATGTACATTAATTTTAGAGATTTAACTTAGAAAAACTTAAACCGCATTTGCACTTTGCTGTGTGTGTGTGTGTGTGTGTGTGTGTGTGTGTGTAAGAGACAGAGCACTTAAATATGGAAATTAGGTGAGAATGTACCTACTATGTTTTAGGCATGGTGCCAGATGCTGGGGATATACAAGTAAACAAGAGATAAGTGACACCAACCTCACCATCCATAATATGATTATTGAAAAAAAGTTTAAGAATTGTTTATAATTTTTTTTGTCCTTGAGTATCCACTAGGATTGATTCACAGAAGATTCAGTCCAGTGGACTGTTGGTTGCCTGACAGAGCAGCTCCACAAATACCTTGGGCATATAACAGGGCCTCTGGGTAAGTCTATAAAAATGCGTAACAGTAAAGAGAACTTGTTTTGATGCTTGGAGCCCTTTTCACTTACAAATTCTTGAATTTTCAAGGGCACTTTCTTGAATAAAGTCTCCAATATAGTTTGTATAGGACACAAAATCTCATTCTTCAAGGACATTGTAGTCTAGGATTTCACTACTGTGCTATACTTGTATGTTTGTTTTAACTCTTTATTGACTTAATATTTAAGGAAAGGAAAACTTCATGCATTATATAAGCTTCATGAAATAAAAAACCTTTTGGCTTTTTCATTGGGGTATACAAACTCTGAGAGCAATACCTGGCATGATATAGAAACTTCAAAAATATTTTTTGGCTCTACTAATAAACTGTTGCTCTCTTGTATCACTGGAGTTACCCAGTCTTAAGCGATGCTTTAGTGTTAGTACTAGGAGAAAACATGGATTAACTCCTCTGTAATTTAGGAGTGGGAAAACTTCCCTAACTATGAATCAAAATCTAGTAGCAATAATGTATAAGATCGATAAATTTATAACATTAAATAAAGAATTTTTGCATGGCAATAATTATAGAGTAAAAGACAAGTAACAACTTGGGTAACATACTTGCAAGTTGTGCTGCAGATAAAGGGTTCACATCTCTAATAAATAAAGATTTAAAAAATAGAGACCACACGGCCAACAACCCTGTAGAATAATTAGCCTGATATATACAGAGAGTACACAGAAAAATAAAGGCAAATGGTACTAATTTATGATGCTCAACATAACACATAACAAGAAAAATGTATATGAACACTACATTGAGAAATCATTTTTTGTGTATGTGTTGCTGTATTCTGTTAGCTAGTATTTTATTCAGGATTTTTGTGTCTATATTCATCAAGGATATTGGCCTGTAGTTTTCTATTTTTGATGTATCTTTGTCTGGTTTTGCTATCAGGGTGATGTTTGCCTCATAGAATGAGTTTGGGAGAATGGCCTCTGTTTCAATCTTTTGGAATATTTTGTAGAGAATTGGTATCAGTTCTTCTTTGAAGATTTGGTAGAACTCTGCAGTAAACCCGTCCGGTCCTGGGCTTTTCTTTGTTGGGAGCCTTCTGATAACAGCTTCAATCTCTTTTATTGTTATTGGTCTGTTCAGATTTTCTACATCTTCTCGGCTCAGTTTTGGTAGTTTGTATGGGTCCAGAAATTTATCCATTTCCTCCAGATTTTCAAATTTGTTGGCATATAGATGTTTATAGTAGTCTCTAATGATTCCTTGTATTTCTGAGGTATCAGTTGTAATATCACCTTTTTCATTTCTAATTCTGTTATTTGGGTCTTCTCTCTTCTTTTCTTAGTTAGCTTTGCTAAAGGTTTGTCAATTTTATTTATCTTTTCAAAAAACCAACTTTTTGTTTCATTGATCTTTTGTATCATTTTACGGGTTTCTATTTCATTTAGTTCTGCTCTGATCTTAATTATTTCTTTACATCTACTAACTTTGGGTTTGTATTGTTCTTCTTTTTCTAGATCTTTAAGGTAAAGTGTTAGGTTATTTATTTGCCATCTTTTCATTCTTCTGAAGTAAGCTTTTAATGTGATAAATTTCTCTCTTAGTCCTGCTTTTGCAGTATCCCACAGATTTTGGTATGATGTGTCACTATTATCATTAGTTTCAAGAAATTTTTTGTTTGTTGGTTTCTTGGGGTGGTAGATTTTAAACTATTTTTTCTCTTTATTGTTAGCATACACAAAGTTATACACCATGATCAAGTGGGATTCATCTGAGGTATGCATGGTTGGTTCAACATATGCAAATCAATAAATGTGATACACCACATCAATTAAATCAAAAACAAAAACCATATGATCATCTCTATAGATGCTGAAAAAGCATTTGACAAAATTCAACATTCATTCATGATAAAGACTCTCTACAAGTTAGGTATAGATGGAAAGTATCTCAACACAATTAAAGCTATACATGATAAGCCCACTGCCAATATCATCCTGAATGGGATGATAGACAAGGAACTAGACAAGGAGGACCACTCTCACCACTCCTATTCAACATAGTGTTGGAAGTACTAGCCAGAGCAATCAGGGAAGAGAAGGAAAAGATGAAGTCAAACTATCCCTGTTTCCAGATGATATGATCCTATATATTGAACAGCCTAAAGCCTCTACAAACAAACAAACAAACAAACAAAAAAAAACAGAGTTGATAAATTATTTCAGCAAAATTGCATGATACAAAATCAACACACAAAAGTCAGTAGCATTTCTATACTCCAACAGTGAACATGCAGAAAAAGAATTCAAGAAAGCTAGCCCATTTATAATAGCTACCAAAAAATAAAATACTTAGGAATAAAGTTAACCAAGGATGTGAAAAATCTCTACAAAGAGAACTACAAACCACTGTTAAGAGAAACTAAAGAGGACACAAGAAGATAGAAAGGTATCCCATGCTATTGGATTGGAAGAATTAACATTGTGAAAATGTCCATATTACCCAAAGTGATCTACACATTGAATGCAATCCCCATCAGAATTCCAATGACATTTTTCTCAGAAGTGGAAAAAACTATCCAGACATTTGTATGGAATAACAAAAGACCATGCATAGCCAAAGCAATACTGAGCAAAAAAAATAAGGCTGGAGGCATAACACTACCTGACTTTAAACTATACTACAAAGCTATAATAACCAAAACAGCATTGTACTGGCATAAAAACAGACACACAGATCAATGGAATAGAATAGAGAACACAGATCAACCCATACACCTACAGCCATCTGATCTTTGACAAAGGCACCAAGTCTTCACACTGGGGAAGAGACTGCCTTGTCAGCAAATGGTGCTGGGAAAACTGGATATTCATGTGTAGGAGAATGAAACTAGACCCGTACTTCTCACCGTATACCAAAATCAACTCAAAATGGATTGAAGAATTAAATATACATCCTGAAACAATAAAACTTGTTAAAGAATACATAGGGGAAACACTCCAGGAAGTAGAAGTGGATACAGACCTTGTGAATATGACCCCCAAAGCACAGGCAACTAAAGGAAAAAATAAATAAATGGGATTATATCAAACTAAAAAGCTTCTGCACAGCAAAAGAAACAATCAACAGAGTGAAAAGACAACCAACAGAGTGGGAGAAAATATTTCCAAAATATACATCTGACAAAGGATTAATATCTAGAATATACAAGGAACTCAAACAACTTTACAGCATAAAACCAAATAACCCAATTAAAAAATGGGCAAAGGAGCAGAATAGGCATTTCTCAAAGGAAGATATATGAATGGCCAACAGAAAGATGAAAAAAATGCTCAACATCACTCAGCATTCAGGAAATGCAAATCAAAACCACATTGAGATACCATTTCCCTCCAGTTAGGGTAGCTAATATCCAGAAGACTGACAATGATAAAAGCTGGTGAGGTTGCGGAGAAAAAGCATCTCTCATACACTGTTGGTGGGAATGCAAAATGGTGCCGCCTTTATGGAAAATGGTATGGAGGTTTCTCAAACAATTACAGATAGATCTACCATATGATCCAGCTATTCCACTGCTGGGAATATACCCAGAGGAATGGAAATCATCATGCTGAAGGGATACCTGTACTCCCCTGTTTATTGCAGCACTATGTACAATAGCCAAGATTTGGAACCAGCTCAAATTTCCATCATCAGATAAGTGGATAAGGAAACTGTGGTGTATCAACACAATGGAATACTATTCTGCTATAAAAAAGAATGAAATATTATGATTCACAACATGGATGAACTTAGAATTATATTAAGTGAAACAAGTCAGGCACAGAAAGAGAAATACCACATGTTCTCACTTATTTCTGGGTGGTATAAATAAATAAATATACAAACAAATAAAAGGTAGGTGGAGGAAGAAGACACAACAACTGTAACAATTCCTTGAACTTGTTAAGAAAAGTGAATAGATATGATGTAGTTGGGGGGATGGGTGGGGAAAGAGGAACGAGTAAAGGGTCATGAAAGTCAACTACGATGTATATTGAGAAGTTAAAATTTAAAAAAAACGCTAATAAAAATAAAGTATACATTGGATTTTAAAGGCAAAAAATGAAAAAAGAAATCATTTTTTACTCATTAGACTGGCAAAAGTCCAAAAGTTTGGAACATACTCTATTGTCAAGACTATGAGGTAAGTAGCCCTCTAATAATGCTGGTAATAATGCAAAATGGTATATTCCCTCTCAGAGTAGAATTTGGCAACATTTAGTAAGTTGCATATCTATTTACCTTTGACTGACAATCCCAATTCTAGAAATAGATCCCAAAGATACACTGGAAAAAATATAAAATATCTAAGAGTGTTCATTTCAACACTGTTTGAAACAACCAAGATGTTCATCAGGAGGGGAGTAATTGAATAAATCATTGCGATCCACAAAGTGGAATGCTGAATACTATTCAGCTTTGGAAAAGATGATGAATATCTCAATATAGTAATATGGATCGATCTCTAGGATATTTTAAGTGAAAAAAAAAGGTGATGAAAAGTATGTGGGGTAGCCTTCTGTTTGCCTAAAATACTGAGGGAATGCAAACATATATGTATTTGCTTATATTTTTTAAACAATGGAAAAATCGCAAAATTAAAAAAACAAAGTTACTGAAGGTTATAGGATGGACTGAACATGGAGAGAACATAGACTTGTTTGAACATACCTTGTTTTGTAGATTTGACTTGGGAACCAACCACATGTATCTTTTACATAGTTACAAAATAAAATTAAATCCTAAAAGGCAATTCATAAAAAATTAAAAGGAAAGTGAAACAACCCTATCTGTGTTATCTGAGTGGTAGTATAACCACAATGAGATTGATTCCAAGTGACTTTAAAACACAGTACTTTGAATGTACATCTGTAGTGGGAAATACTCCGGGACAAAAAAATGTAAAAAATCTTTAACTTTTTTCAGTGATTTTATTATTTGGTTGTGGTGTGGGCATTGTTATTCTAAGACAGGTGTGTGTGAAGAGTGGGATAAAACAAATGAGTGTTTCTGTTGATGTCATTAGATCTTAGACTTTCAGCATGAGACAAAGGAAATACATATGCAAGATTAATGAAGTTAAGTGAATACACTGTAGTCCTAATTTGAATTGGAGTATCAGTATGAATTCATGATGTATTTTATATTTAAAAACAAGTTATATGTTTTATATATATGGGAGTACTTCAAAAAGTTAGTGGAAAAATAGCATTAAAAGATAATACAAATCTTTCCATGAACTTTTTAAAGTACCCTTGTATAATACATATAGGATAATGTATGTTTTATATATATTATGCGTATACAAATACGTATATATTTTGTATAAGTGATAGTATATATCCTAGCTATGCTCCTGAAAAGTCCTAGAAAGAAGGGCCAATTTGGTAGCAATGATCATTCCTAGTGTCAGATTGTACTATTTTCCCACTAAAGGCTTTTGTAGAAATGGCTGAGTTCATGTCTGGGACAGGAAATGCTCCCTAGAACATGTTGTCATGTCAGAGAGCAGAGAAGATATCAAAGACTGATAAGGCACGCCAAAAGGACTCAGCAGCAAATAAAAGATGAGCTCAATGGCCAAAGAATTTGAGCATCAATAACACATAAAATATGCTTAAAGCCATGACTTCCAAATAACTTTAAAATAAACAACAACAACAAAAATCTTTTGTAGATTCTAGTGAACCAACTCATTTTTGAAACTGGCAAATAGAGGGAAAGAACTGAGCTTTCATCATCACTTTATTATATAAATTGTACTTCAGGGTAATGAGTGCTGACAAGGTGAAGATTCTCTGTGAAGAAGTATTCCAGCTAATAAATGACGAGGGAACGATAGATTATCATCATTCTGTGACCTCAAACGATTCAGTGGAGCTGCAGATAGAGCTTCAGTGGATGTCACATCAAATATTATATTCCTCCTATTGCCGATGAAGCTGATTTGCCAGAAAAACAAACCCAAATCTTGATGGAAATACAGAGGACAGAGAGGAACTTGGTAAAGAACCTCAGAGAGATGCAGTGAATCCCCATCATGGGAATTTCTGATAGGACAGATGAGTCTGTTTTTAATTTTTGTTGTTGATTTTTAAAAAGAACAACAAAAAATGTTCAAGGGAAAAAAGGGGGGGTGCGCCTGTAGATTAAAAAGATTTAGAGAGACATGTCAACCAATCACAATATGTGAATGTTATTTGAATCTTGATTCAAATAAGTAAAATAATAAAATTGTTAGCCAACTGGAGAAATTCGAACGTTGAGTTTTCTAAGGTGTGATGATAGAATTTTTCAAAATAAGGAGTCCTTATATTTTAAAGATATATACTAAAATATTTATGGATGAAATGATATAATATCTGATATTTCATTTAAAACATTCAGGAAAGTGGAGAGCCAGAATAGGGTCATTGATGAACCAAGAGCAGCCACGAGTAGATACTTGTTGAAGTTGAGAAATGGGTATATGGAGTTCATTATATTATTTTTTTCTATTTTGCAGATGTTTGATATTTATATAATAAAGCATTAAAAATGAAAT
>NW_007745181.1:0-3420 GCF_000696425.1 Galeopterus variegatus
GGGAGGTTTCGGTGATGGGACATAATAATCAACTACAATGTATATTGACAAAATAAAAATTCAAAAATAAATAAATAAAATAAATAAACTCAAGCACGTCAACAATCATATTAAAATAAATGGTCTAAACACCCCATTAAAAAAAAAAAAAATAAATACAAATAAACTCAAGCACGTCAACAATCATATTAAAATAAATGGTCTAAACACCCCATTAAAAAGCAGATATTGTGATATTCAATAAAATGTCCCCATTTATGTAGTCCTACTGCAAGGACTCACTTTAAATATAAAGACACAAGTAGGTCAAAGTGCGATGGGTGGGTGGAGTGGGAGACATACTATACTAACAATCAAAGATAGCAGGCATGACTATATTAATATCAAACAAAGTCGATCTTATAGAAGAATACTCCAAGGAGAGAGGGCCATTTCATAAATATCCAGGGGTCAGTTCATTATGAGGACAAAATAAGCCTATATGTTTTACCGACTATCAAAACTTCAAAGTACATGATGAAAAACTGATTGAACTGACAAGGGAATAGACACGTTCACAACTATTGTCAGAGATTTCAGCACCCCTCTCTCAATAATTGAGAGAATAAATATACAGAAAATAAATAAAAATGCAGAAGACTAGAGCAGCATTATCGACCAATGTGTTCTCACCGGCATTCATAGAACACTTTACCCAACCACAGCAGAAAACACTTTGAGAGTATATGCAGGGGGCTAGCCAGTTAGTTCAGTTGGTTAGAGCATGGTGCAGATAACACCAAGGTCCAGGGTTCGATCCCTGCACAGGCCAGTTGCCAAAAAAAGAAAAGAAAGAAAGAAAGAAAAGAAAAGGTTTTGCTGGTTAGAGCACAGTGTTATAACACCAAAGTCAAGGGTTCAGATCCCTGTATCAGCCAGCTACCCAAAAAAAAAAAAAAATGCATGCCGGATGTTTAGCACAGTAAACAATATTGTCAGTCATGAAACAAGTTTCCAAATATTCAAAATAATTCAAGTCATACAAAGTATTTTCTTTGATTACAATGAAATTAAAATAAAACAAGGCAAAATGATCTCTAGAAATATCCAAGATTTAGAGTGTAATTAACATACTTCTAAATAACACAGAAGTCAAGTGAAAAATACAAATAGAAGTTAGAATGAAAACCCAACATATCACAATCTGAGGGATGATGTTGAGAAGACTTCAAGGGAAATTTACAGCATCCAACCCATAGAATAAAAGAGAAAAAAAGTGCGCCCACAAGCAACCTCATTTCCACCTAAGACACCAGAACAAGAGTACAAATTAAACCCAAAGCAAGCAGAGAAAGAAAATAATAAAGATCTGAACAGAAATGAATGAAGTAGAAAGTAGAAGACAATACCAAAATGAAGAAACCAATCTTTGATAAGGTCAATAACAGTAATAAACCTTTAGCCAGACTGATCAGAAAAAAAAAAAAAAGGAAAAGAAACAAATTATTAAAGTCAGGAATGAATGAAGTAATATTACCACAAATTCTATAGATATTAAAAGTATAATAAGGGAAAATTATAGACAATTTTAATAAATTTGACACTGTAGGTGAAGTTGACAAATTTCCTGAAAGACAAACTAACAGAGCTTACTCAAGAAAAAAAAAATCTAAGTAGCCATATGTCTATAAAAGGTAGGTTTTTTTCAGTTAAAAACCTTCCCACAAAGGAAACACCAGATCCAGATGGATTCACTCTTCCATTCTACAAAACATTTAAGAAAGAAATAATATCAATTCTTTATAAATTCTTCCATAAAATCAAAGAGGAGGGAATATTTCTCTACTCATTTTATGAGGCTGTTATTACTTTTTATACCAAAACCATACAAAGATGTTATAAGAAAAAAATATATAGATCAATATCATTCATCAAGATAGAGCAAAGGTTCTTAAAGTTTAAGCAAATAAAGTTCAATAATATTTAAAAATGGAAAAATTACCCAACAATATATGAAAGAAATAATACAACATTACTAAGTGGGGTCTATTGCAAGACTCTAAAGTTGGTTTAACAATCAAAATTCAACAATGTAAGGGTCTGGCCTGTGGCTCACTTGGGAGAGTGTGGTGCTGATAACACCAAGGCCATGGGTTAAGATCCCCTTACTGGTCATCTTTAAAAAAAAAAAAAATCGACAATGTAATTTACCAAATTAACAGACTATAAAAGAAAAAACACAATTATCTCAATAGATGCAATAAAAGCTTTCAACAAAATCCAACATTTATTTCTGATAAAAACTCTCAACAAATTTGGAATAGAGGGGAACTTCCTTAACTTGACAAAGGCATTTAAGCTAACATCACCCTGATTAGTGAAAGACTGAATGGTTTGTCTTACAATGAGGAAAAAGGCAAGGATGTCCACTCTCACCACTTCTATTCAACATTGTACTAAAGGTTCAAGTTTATGCAACTAGGCAAAATAAATAAAAGGCATTCCTATCTGAAAAGATGTCATAGATGACATGATTGATCATGTCAAAAATCTGGTGAAATCTACCAAAAAACTACTAGAACTAATAAGCAAGCTTAACAAGATTCCAAGTTATAAGATCAGTAATAAAAATCAACTGTATTTCTATATACTAGCAAAATCTAAAATTGAGATTAAAAAAACATATCATTAAAAAATATGAAGAGGCAGAAGACCCCTGAGCAGCCTTCCCTCCACCCAGACAGAAGTCAGGAGAGCAATCATTGACCTGGGACCCAGGTGGAGGCCTCTGGGCAGCCCTCCCCCTACCTGAACAGAAGGCAGGAGAGATCTCCGACAACAACATGCCACAAACATTGCTTCTGTGCAGGTGATCCACCACAGCCACCACCACCACAAGAACAGCTCATCCTCACAGTAGCAGTCAGGACCACCCAGCAGGCAACCCACCACATGCTCAAACTCATTGACACAAGGAGAGTCACCAGCAGAGCCTGAAAAAAGAAAAGGAAGTCTTTCTCCTCAAAGTCCACTCCAGAATAACAGAAGAAGTAACTGCTCTACCAGATGACCAGAAATCAAAATAGAGATACTAGAAATACAAATAAACAAGAAAATATGACACCATCAAAGGAATACAGTAATTTTCAAGTTCTAGACCCCATAAAGCAGGAAACCCTTGAAATCACTGAAAAGGAATTCCAAACAACAATCTTAAGAAAACTCAAAGAGATAAGAGAAAACTCAATTAAAGAACACAATGAAATGAGAAAAAAAATATACAGGATATGAAGGAGGAAATTTACAAACAGATTAATACCTTAAAGAAGAATGTAGCAGAACTCCTGGAACTGAAGGATTCATTCAATGAAATAAAAAAGACAACTGAGAGCTTAAGCAGCAGGTTAGAGCAAGCAAAAGAAAGAATTTCAGATCTCAAAG
>NW_007745181.1:4204-5281 GCF_000696425.1 Galeopterus variegatus
ACTGAGAGCTTAAGCAGCAGGTTAGAGCAAGCAAAAGAAAGAATTTCAGATCTCAAAGACAATCTTTTCAAAATAACTCACACAAGAGAGGCCCAGAGAGCTACTAGGCCCATGCACTCCCCGAGGCACCCATGCCAGAGCAGGTAGGTGCCACCATGGGACACCCCCAGCCCAGGCCAGTGCACATTGCCCAGAGAGACCCTAAAGCCACCAGGCCCATGGGGCCCCAAGCCACCCACATCAGAACAGGTAGGCACCACTGCAGGACTCCCAGCCCAGGCCAGTCCCTGTGGCCTAGAGAGGCCTGAGCCTCCTGCCCACAGGCCCCAAAGCAGCTGCATCAAATTGGCAGTCTCAGCAGGATCCTAGCCAGACATTAGGGTCGAATGAGTGGACTATGAAATCCCCTGCCACAATGACTAAACACCAAAGGAAAGATACCAGAAATATGAAAAATCAAGAAAGTACATCACCACCAAAGGGTAATAATAACTGTCAAGCTCTAGATCCTATAGAACAGGAAGTCCTTCAAATGACTGACAAGGAATTTCAAGTGATAATTCTAAGGAAACTAAATGAGATACAAGAAAACTCAGTTAGACAACACAATGAAATGAGAAAAAGTATACAGAACCTGAAAGAAGAAATGTACAAAGGAATCAGTGCCCTGAAAAAGAACATAGCAGAGCTTGCGGAGCTGAAGAATTCATTCAACGAAATAAAAAACACAACAGATAGTTTAACCAGCAGGCTTGCAGAAGCAGATGAGAGAATTTCTGACCTCGAAGATGGGCTGTTTGAAATAACACAGGCGGACAAAGAAGAAAAAGAAAAAAGAATTTAAAACATTGAAGAAAATCTAAGAGAGATAACAGACAATCTTAAGCACTCAGATATCTGAATCATAGGTATTCCAGAAGGGGAGGAAAAAGGAAATGGCATTGAAAATATATTCAACGAAATAATGGCAGAAAACTTCTCAGGTATAGGGAAAGATACAGATCTTCAGATTCAGTAGGCTCAAAGATCCCCAAACATACTCAACCCAAAAAGGTCTTCTCCAATTTGACGTGTTAT
>NW_007745181.1:6346-9656 GCF_000696425.1 Galeopterus variegatus
ACTTTTCAATAACAACTCTTAATGTAAAAGGATTAAATTCCCCACTCAAAAGACACAGACCAACTGACTGGATTAAAAAGGTGGACCCACCCAACTATGTGCTGTTTTCAAGAGACTCACCTCACCTGTTAAGACTCACATAGACTAAGAGTGAAAGGATGGAAAAAGATATACCATGCAAATAGAAATGAAAAACAAGCTGGAGTAGCTATTCTTATATCTGAAAAAATAGATTTTAAACCAAAAACCATAAAAAGAGATAAAGAAGGCCACTATATAATGATAAAAGGATTTATCCATCAAAAAGACATAACAATCATAAATATATATGCACCCAACATTGGAGTAGCCAGATTTATAAAGCAAACACTATTAGACCTAAAGAAAGAGATAGACACTGTTACCATAACAGCAGGGGAACTGAACACCCCACTCTCAATATTGGACAGATCATGTAACAGCAGGGGACCTGAACACCCCACTCTCAATATTGGACAGATCATCTAGGCAAAGAATCAGCNGAGCAATCAGAGAAGAGAAGGAAATAAAGGGCATCCAGATTGGAAAAGATGAAGTCAAAACGTCCTTGTTTGCAGATGACATGATCCTATATATCGAACAGCCTAAAGCTGCTACAAAAAAACTCCTAGAGTTGATAAATGATTTCAGCAAAGTTGCTGGACACAAAATCAACACACAAAAATAAGTAGCATTTCTATACTCCAACAGTGAACACACAGAAAAAGAAATCAAGAAAGCTTGCCCATTTACAATAGCCACCAAAAAGATAAAATACTTAGGAACTGAGTTAACCAAGGATGTGAAAAATCTCTATAATGAGAACTACCAACCACTACTGAGAGAAATTAAAGAGGACACAAGAAGATGGGAAGATATCCCATGCTCTTGGGTTGGAAGAATCAACATTGTGAAACTGTCCATACTACCCAAAGTGATCTACAAATTCAATGCAATCCCCATCAAAATTCCAATGACATTTTTCTCTGAATCACAATATACCAAAAAACTCAAAATGGATTTAATAATTAAATATACACCCTGAAACAACAAAACTACTTAAAGAAAACATAGGGGAAACACTCCAGGAAATAGGACTGGGCACAGACTTCATGAATACAAACCCCAAAGTATGGGCAACCGAAGGAAAAATGAACAAATGGGATTATATCAAACTAAAAACCTTCTGCACAGCAAAAGAAGCAATTAACAGAGTTAGAAGACAAGCAACAGAGTGGGAGAAAATATTTGCAAAATATACATCTGACAAAGGATTAATATCCAGAATATACAAGGAACTCAAACAACTTTACAGCAAAAAAGACAAGTAACCCAATTAAAAAATGGGCAAAGGAGCTGAATAGGCATTTCTCAAAGGAGGATATACAAATGGCCAACAGACACATGAAAAAATGCTCAACATTACTCAGCATTTGGAAAATGCAAATCAAAACCACACTGAGATACCATCTCACTCCAGTTAGGATCGTTAAAAGACTGAAAATGCTACATGCTGGCAAAGTTGCAGAGAAAAAGGAACCCTCCTACACTGTTGGTGGGACTGCAAAATGGTGCAGCCTTTATAGAAAATGGTTTGGAGCCCCTATGGAAAATGGTTTGGAGGTTCCTCAAACAATTACAGATAGATCTACCATATGACCCAACTATTCCATTGCTGGGAATATACCCAGAGGAATGGAAATCATCATGTTGAAGGGAAACCTACACGCCAATGTTTATTGCAGCACTATTGACAATAACCAAGAGTTGGAACCAGCCCAATGTCCATCATCAGATGAGTGGATGTGGAAAATGTGGTATATCTACACAATGGAATACTACTCTGCTGTAAAAAAGAATGAAATACTACCATTCACAGAAACATGGATGGACTTAGAAAAAATTATATTCAGTGAAATGTCAGGCACAGAAGGAGAAATGCCACATGTTCTCACTTATTTGTGGGAGCTAAAAATAAATAAATAAATACACAAACAAACGGGGGGGCAGGGAAGAAGACACAACAATCACAATTCCTTGAACTTGTTAAGACAAGTGAACAGATACAATGTTGATGGAGCAGGGAGGGATGATTCGGTAAAGGGACATGAAAATCAACTATATTGTATATTGATAAAATAAAATTAAATTTAAAAAAAACAAAAACAAAAAACAAAATAATCCACACAGGCAAAGAAAAAAGGAAAAAAAGAAATTTAAGAAATGAAGAAAATCTAAGAGAGCTAGCAGACTAGCTCTTATATATACATATAAGATATATATATATATATATACACACATATATATATATATATATATATATCTCATATATATATATATAAGTTAACTCAAAATGGGTCATATACTTAAATGTAAAATCTAAAACTAAAAAATTTCTAGAAAAAACGTAGGAGATCATTTTTACCTTAGGTTAAGCAAAGATTTCTTAGATACAACACCAAAAGTATAACCCATAAAAGAAAAAAAAATGACAAACTAACAACTTCATCAAAATTAAGGACTTCTTTTCTGTGAAAGACACGGCTAATACCAGAAAAGACAAGTCACAGAACAGGAGAAAATATTTACCAATTACCTATCTGATAAAGGATTTGTATCCAGAATAGATTTTTAACACTCTCAAAACTCAATAATAAGAATATGATGGTACTTCAAAACCTTTGTGGAAAAACAGAATTTAAAGATAATATGACTCTTCCATGAACTTTTTGAAGTACCCTCATACCACTCAATTTTGTAAATGAGCGAAAGAGTTGAACAGACACTTCACCATAGAAAATATATGAAAATCAAATAAACCTATGAAAAGATGTCAGCATCTTAAGACACTTAATCGTTAGAAAGCAAGGTAAACCACAGTGAGATATTACAATGTCTAAAATTAAATGTCTAAAAAATTGGAATGTCTAAAATTTTTAAAAACTGACCATACTAGGTGTTGGCTGGGATGTGGAAGAACGGGAACTCTCGTACCCTGCTGGTGGGAATGTAGAATGATACAGCTACTTTGGAAAACAGTTTGACAGTTTCTTCAAAAGTCAAGCATATGGGGCCGGCCCGGTGGCGCACTGGAGAGTGCGCCGCTTGGGAGCACGGCGGCGCTCCCGCCGAGGGTTCGGATCCCATGTGGAGACCGGTTCCCGCTCACTGGCTGAGCGTGGTGCGGGCGCGACACCAAGGGTTGCGATCCCGTTGCCGGTCCCCGGTACAGGTGCGACACCGAGGGTTGCAATCCCGTTACCGGTCAGTAAAAAAAAAGACAAAAAGGAAA
>NW_007745181.1:13982-15166 GCF_000696425.1 Galeopterus variegatus
CTTTCAACTCAGATTCAGGGACAACGCTGGCTTCTCCTCCGCCCTCCTGCTCTAGACACACCAATGTTGTTATGGTTGTCATCTGCCTGAAAGGGAGACAGTTGGCTTCTTGGAAACAATGCATTTTGGTTTCACAGCGCTGTTTGCCATCAAATGGTGTCCGCATCCCAGGGCCAAACTGCCCTGCCTCAGTGGGGTAAGATCTCAGCAGTGGTGGCATGGTGGGTGTCATGGCTCCATGTGGGAGGCCCACAGTGGCCCTTGTCTTGAAATGAGATGGATAGGGCTCAGCCAGTTCCTTCTAGAGAGTGTGGAAATGAGGTGCATTAGAGACCGGCCCTGTGCAGGGCACCCAGGCTCTAACAGGGTATCTGCAGGGCCCCCAGAAGACATGGGAGGCCAGCCTCTCAGGATCTCCAACAGAATAGGAAGGGAGGTCCCCCCAGCTGGAAGCTCGAGGCAGGAGGAGCCAAAGACCACATTTTCTCCTGAAGGCCACCCTGCCCTTCCCTGGTGAGGGGCAGTGGAAGAGCTGCTTGCCTCGATGCACTGGAGGCAGAGCTGAGGCTGGAAAGGAGTTGAGAAATGAGGAAATGGAGGCCCAGGGAGAAGTGACGTGTTCAGGGCCTCACCCTGTTGGATGGAGCAGAACTGAAGCCATGCTGGGAACTAAAACTGCATGGGCTACAGGCAAATTTTTAAAAGACAGTTTTTTCTTGGCATGCATTTCTCTGAGTTCCCTCTTTTCCCATGGTTATTTGATATTTGGGGGCCTTGGTAATGGGGACAAGATGACATTATTTACATGGACATAAAGTTGTTTTCCAGCCAGCCTGAAGCTGTGGACTCGTGCGTTCTACCCAGACCCTGAGATAACAGCAAAGATGGGAGCAGAAACCAGACGGAGTCTCGGCGAGACTCTGCACCTGACACCTCATATGACCCCTCACTGCTCACATCCCCTCCCTCCTGTTTTTCACCTCCCACATTCCGTTCCCTCAATCCCCCCTTTAACCCCCCAGGAGAGATGGCTGAGCCTAACATCTCTCCTCCGGTCACTGGTATTCCCGAATAAAAGCTGTCTTCCATTTTTGCTAACATTTGACTTTGTTTGGTTTTTGTCTGGGGACAGGCAGCCAGACCTGTGAGTTCGGTATCAACAGGGGTTTAATGGCTGGGCTGGA
>NW_007745182.1:0-844 GCF_000696425.1 Galeopterus variegatus
CGGCCATCCCTATATAGGATCCCAACCCGTGGCCTTGGTGTTATCAGCACCGCACTCTCCCAAGTGAGCCACAGGCTGGCCTTGGTGAAGGTGTTCTTGCTGGTGGGGACTCTGCAGAGCCCTGAGACTGTGCAGAGCATCATATGGAAAGAGTGGTGCACTGAGAACCAAACTGGCTTTGTAACAGACCCATTCTCATGATAACTAGCCCACTCCCATGATAAACCATTAATCTATTAACCACAAATCCATTCATCAGGGCACAGCCCCATGACCACCCAATCACCTCTTAAAGGCCTCATCTCTTAATACTGTTACACTGGAGATTAAGTTCCAAGATGAGTTTGAGAGGGAATAAACATTTAAACCATAACATGGAGATAAAGAATATTGGGTTGGCCCATGAGCTCAGTTGGTTAGAGTGCAGTGTTATAAAACCAAGTTCAAGGGTTAAGATCCACTTATCAACCAGCCCCCAAAAAAAAAAAAAAAAAAAAAAAAAAAAAAAAAAAAAAAAACCCTTCATTTTGCTGTGAATTTTTGGACAAAGTCCTAATCTTTCAGAGCCGAAGGTTTCTTACCAAATTGAAAAGAATAGTTCCTGTCTCTGAGTGAAAGAAAGAAAGAAACACCTCTGGAGACATTTTAAAAAGTGCTGTAGACAGGTAAATACCAGCCCTTGGAAGATTTTTCTAATCTCATTGATGCCTAAGTTTTTGTTTTTTTTTTCAAAATGGAAAATAGCTTAATTTTTTATAGTAGTATATACTCAATCTTATTTATTTTTTTTTTTTTTGTCTTTTTCCGTGTCCGGCAACGGGACCGCAACCCTCAGTGTTGCCCC
>NW_007745182.1:2394-15166 GCF_000696425.1 Galeopterus variegatus
CCACCAGAGAGCCAGACACACAGCGTGATTTTTAAGGCTTTTAAACAATTGTCAAATTGTTTTTCAGAAAGCATCTCCCAACTCACACCCTGACCAGCAGTTTATGTCGGGTTTGAGTTTCTCCACACCCTCACCAGTTGTAGACATTAGGAGCATTCTTTTTATTCTTTGACAATTTGATATATGAAAAGTAGAATCTCCCAGGGTCTTAAGCTGCTCTCATTTCAAACAATGATAGGGAAGATGCATCTGTCTGCGTTCTCCATAGAGATTATAGTTTTCTGCACTTCAGCATTGCCCTGCCACAGCATTCCTTCTTCTCTGCTAGAAATCAGCCAGGGAACCAAGCTCGTGATGCACGGACTTTAAATCCCAGCTTGCCTTGCAGACACATGGGGTGGATGGGGATAAGCTAAAGGGTGCTGGTACTTTCCCCTCGGTGTTGTGACCTGGGTCACTAAAGTTGGCAGGTGTGGAGGTGGGCAGGTGAGACTGAGTCATGAAGGACACTGGGCGTGGTTTCCTGGATCAGCTCCAGAGTTGACATGTAGGTTCCAGTAACGGGCGGCTGAGCTGGGCTAATTGCTGCTGCTGCTCCCCCAGCCCGGCCCTGCACGTAGGAGTCGGGGCAGGGGGAGAAGGGGGAGCAGTAGGGGCGTAGGACAAGAATGGCAACGCTCCCAAGGGACAGCCACCATGAGGGTCTCAAGAACTGAAAACTCACTCCCCATCCTTCCCACAGGATCAAGGAGTCTGTGGAAAGCAACACTGTTTGAATCCACCTCCCACCCCAGGCATGTTTGTAAGTCAGCAGGGCACCTCTCAAACTGCCCGTCCAATGCGGGAATTTCAGGCACGTATGCAGCAGCGAGACATTCGGGTTGCTTGGCACCTCTCAAAGCAGTATCAGCGGTGGGGTTGAGGAAAGAGGGTCAGGAAGCCAGGGTTCCAGTTCTGGTTTCCTAAACTTACAAGCTCTGAAAACCTGAGCCTTTTCTTAACCTCTCTGAAGCCTCAGTTTTCCCATCTGTAAAATGAGGTGCTCATCCTCTATCTTGCAGACTTTTTGGAAGGTTTATGTGGATGTCTTTGGAATTTCTCAGGCTCTAACTGAGGCCCTCTATTCTCCCTGGGTGCCCTCTTCCCTACTGGGTCCCCTGCACCCAGCACAGAGCCAGACACACAGCAGTCAATGAACACTGAGAGAATGAATAAATGATGTGTGTGAAGCAATAACTTGACACATTGTCTGGCACCTAGTAGATGCTCAGTAAGAGGTCAGCTGTCAAGATCAAGCTCAGGCTCTGTAGCAGCATGCTGTATGACTCTGAGCAAGTTACCTTCCTTTTCTGAGCCTCAGTTTCCTCATCTATGAAATGAGGGTTTTTCTTCTAGGTCTAGTGCTCTGTTCAACAAATCACTGGTAAGTGTTATGATATAGGGACTAATTTAAGGCACTTGTTCTTCCTGAAAAGAGATGAGTTAGGGAGAGAAATACATGAGGAGCTGTAGTATAGACAAGGTTCTGCCTTCTCCTCCCTCAGTAGGAAGAGAGGTATATGGATAGGATAAGACTGCTGGGCAGTGGTGGCATCTTTGGGCAGTCTAGGTTAAGCAGCCATGCCCAGCCCAGAAAGTCATGCAGAGATACTTCAGTGGGCATGAGGGCCCATGAAATACCATGCCCCAAACTGGGCTAAAAATGGTCTTGGAGGTAAGAAAATTTGATACTTCCCAGTACCAGGGTGCTCTGGTTTCCACACCAGGCCCTTGCAGTAGAAAGGGCTTGCTGGGTCTCCATATCCATGAGCGTGACAAGCACCACGCTTGGCTTAATGCTCCACTCTGCTGTTGCCACTTTGAAATTTTTAATAATTGTTTAACGCAAGCCCACGTCTTCACTTTTCTTGGAGCTCTGCAAATTATGTAGTTTGTCCTAACTGGAGGGAAGGGCTGAACCCACCTGGTGGGGGGGAAGGGCAGAAGGTAGGTCAGGAAATGCCAGTTGTGCCCTAAAGAGAGGAGTGGTGAGCAGTGTACACTTGATCGTAGCCAAAAGGTCGAGACACGATGGGCGAGCAGTGTGAACACAAGGCTGAGGCAGAGGGAGCCGGGAGTGCAAACCACGGTGGGGCGTGGGTGGTCTGCATGAGTGTGCCAGTGCGTGAGTGCGCCAGTGAGTGTGCCAGTGCGTGAGTGCGCCAGTGAGTGAGTGTGCCAGTGAGTGAGTGCGCCAGTGAGTGCGCCAGTGAGTGAGTGTGCCAGTGAGTGAGTGCGCCAGTGAGTGTGCCAGTGCGTGAGTGTGCCAGTGAGTGAGTGCGGCAGTGCGTGAGTGCGCCAGTGCGTGTGTGCCAGTGCATGAGTGTGCCAGTGCGTGGTGTCGGCAATGCTCGCGAGTGCATGTGGGTGTGTGTTTGTGCATCTGTGAGTGTGGGAGTGCGGCATACATGGGTGTATACGAGTGTGTGTGGTGTGTATGTGTGTTGTTTGTGGTGTGTGAGTGTGGTGTACGTGTGTACAAGTGTGTGTGGTGTGGGTGGGGGAGGTGGTGTCCAGGGCAGGGAGAGTCCCCATATTTATCAAGCACCTTCTCTGTGCCAGGCACTGAGCAAGGCGCTGAGTAATCCCCGGCACCAGCCCAGAGGCGCTCACAGCCCATTAAGGCAG
Organism: Galeopterus variegatus; assembly: GCF_000696425.1. Taxonomy (NCBI): domain Eukaryota; kingdom Metazoa; phylum Chordata; class Mammalia; order Dermoptera; family Cynocephalidae; genus Galeopterus; species Galeopterus variegatus. The sequence goes on from NW_007745182.1 coordinate 5,062, forward strand.
AGAGATGTGTAAACAGATAATCAGAAGGAAAGAGCAGGTTGAAATGAGCCCCCTGATAACAATGCGACCTCTTTACCTACTTCATGGAGGAGGGTCTGAGAAGCTAGATTTCCCCTGACCTGCGGGCAGGGGTGGGGGCGGAATCCAGGAACTGTCCCAGGGGAGGCCACAAGCCAAGCCCCTCCCTCAGGCACACCCAAACACAGGAGGGGTGACCTCCCTTTGACCTGCAAGGCAACACACCCCATCCCACAGAAGCAGATAAGAGGTGACCAGCAGCTCAGGGAAGGGTACAAACAGCCCAGTCCAGTGGCCTCCTCCCCACCCCCACCCCCCAGACCAGGGCACACACGATGGGCACACAAACCCTGGTGAAGAGAGACAGGGCCTGTCTCTGGGTGGGAGTCCATTCAGAGGCCCCTGGGCTGGAGAGTCGGCGGTAAGAGTGACTGGCAGTGGCTAAGGGAGGTGGCTGAGAAAGGCCAGCCCGGGGCGTGTGCTGAGATTCTGAGGTATGGGGGGTGGACAGCAACGCTGGGGAGAAAGACGCCTTGAGTAAGAAACACATCCCTATGGGACGAGAGGAGGGCCCCGCCTCGCCTCCCGGGGGCTGCCTTCTTCCAGGCTCCGCAGCAGGTGTCCTCCCAGCAGAGGCCACCTGCCAGGTGCCCACACAGAGCCGCAGCATGGTGCAGGAGTGCTGGCTTCTGGTCCCTGTTCTCACCTGGTGGGTGCCCTTGGGCCGGCCCCTACCCTCATCGGTGAAATGGGGACCCTGAGTCTCCTCAGGGTTGTGGGGCAGATCCAACGAGATAATGGGATGAGGAAAGCGTCTCATAAACTGGAAAGGGCAGGACGAAGGTCAGTGTGCAGGGCGGCCTGCGGCTGCCTCTCCAGCCCTTTGGCAGAGGATAAGGGGCTTGGCCCCACATTCCCGGCCCTCTGCCCAACACATGCCCTCTACTCCCTCTACTGCGTGCCTCACTGCTAGGATCTCCTTTTCAAAGCTGAAGAAACTGAGGACCAAGGGAGGTGTAACGCGCAAATGTGTCCCAGGTCCCAAAGGCTCATCCCCACTTCTTGGCTAGGTGACTCCAGGAACACTGGGTAACCTCTCTTCAGGGTGTAAGGACCCCCAAGATAATGTGGGTGAAGAAATTAGCACAATGCCTAGTGCATATTAATTCTCAAGAAATGAGATCACTATCAGGGTAAGTAGTTCCAAAGGGTCCCCAGCTAAGTGGCCTGGTCAGCATGAGAGCCGGGTCTGTCTGAGGCTAAACCTGTGTCCTTGCCCACTAACTACCCTCTTTGGCTAACTTGCTCACACTTCAGAAGGGAAATGTAAGAAAAACTTTTCCCAGAATGGCTGCAGAGGATTCTAGGTTTTCTCACGACCCACTGTTTCTTTCAACCAACGTCCCCACTTACTTTCCACTGTTCCTTGTTCCTCCAGAGCAAGCCCCAGTCACAGGCACACACACACATGCACACGGGCACATGTACACATGCACGCGCAACCTTTTGTTCTTCTAGGATCCCTTCTTTACCCACATCTCTTCAGTGAATAATATAGTACTTCCAAGACACTAGAGCAGTATCTCAAACTTAAAAAATGGGTTTTTAATGTGCTGTAAGGAATTTGAAGCCTCAAATTAAAGGAACTTTCCACCTGGAACGTATTCTTCATAAGTAACCCTACATACATCTCTCACCAAGAAGATGTCCTCTCCAAAACTAAGACACATTATTACTGTGGACACAGAATAACAGTCTGGAGTCTGCTGAGGGTTAAGTCAGAAGAGCTCTAGACCAGAAGATCGCAGGAAGGCTGAAGGATAGAACCAAGGTATACCTGTTGAGCCCCACTCTCTGCATCCGTAGAATGGGAACGATACATCTTCTCTCTGCTTGGGATTAAATGAGGCAAATTTGCGCCTCGCACTGTAGCTGGTATAAGACTAGATGTCAACAAAGGTCAGTTTCTTCCTCCATTCTTCCCCACCAAGTGTTCATCTCCATTTTGTTTTGTTTGTTTCCCTTCACAAGATCTGTCTCTGATTTCATGTCAGACATCAAAGCTAGGATTCTTGTTACAGATATTTAGTTTACAGCCAACTTGGCTCAAATGCAAACGCATCCAGACGTGCAATTCTAGACTTCTTAGAAAACATCGGGGCTGGCCAGTTGCTCAGCTGGTGAGAGAGCACGGTGTTACAACAGGGCCAAGGGTTTGGATCCCCTTACTGGCCAGCCACCAAAAGAGAAGAAAATATCAGGTTCAAACCCCAGCCTTACAGGACGCAACAGCCCCAAAGAGGACAGACTATGCCAAGGTCACCAAGCACATGCTGTGGTAGCAAGACAGCCCCATCCTCAGCTTCCTCCACCCACGCCCTTGCTTGCCTGAAGTCTTGTAAATTTTCTTAGTCGTGCTCCCCTCCCAGCCTTCAGCCAACCTGTCTGTAAGCCCAACCCTCCTGCAGCAGGAAGTTCATACCTGCTCTCCTCTGCCCTCAGCCCGGGAGACCCCCTGTCCTCCCCTCCCCCAACCCCATGACCTCATCCAATCCAGAGGCCCACATTTCAGTACACAGGCAGCTGCGACAAAGGTTAGAAAAAGCCTAGAAGGCACTTTATTGGAGGTCTCTGCCTCCACTCACAGGATAAAGGAGCCAGGAGCCCCATCCTGAGGTTTCTGGCATCCACCCCGCCCCTCACTGGCCCAGCGAGGCCTAGGAACAGTCAGTCTGGCCACCAGTGCTCGTTAGGAAAGGAGGGAGGGGAACGTCTTAGAAAAAATAGATCTCTATGTACATCTGACGTATTTATAGTACATAAATTAGGGAGTGCTCTGACCCTTGCCCATAGAGTCCAAGCACTGAGCAGGGAGGTGGCAGAAGCCAGTCCAGAAAGAAGGTGCTGGGGGACCCCCATCCTCTGTCTTGGTGCTCCCCTGGGGCCTCTCCTGGCCTCCTTGGCTCAGTCCAGGCATCTGCAGGAGGGTGTCGTCTGCAGCTGGTATCTGGGATTGGGTCTGAGGATGCGCCAGATGAAAGGAGATGCACTGCAGCTAGAGTCAGCGGATGAGTCGCTTCAAACCCCAGGGCTTGTAATTCCAAGAGGAGAGCAGGGAGGAAAGGCCATAGACCCTGACTCCCAGGACAATGGCCTATGGGCCAACAGTATCCCAGAACTTCAGCTTCTCTCCATTGCAGCAGGGAGTATGTCCAAACAGAGGGGGCCATCTGGCCTGTCTGTTTCCTCCCAGAGTCCATGAGTTTGGTCCCGGGTCCAGCTAAATTCCTCATTTCCGACTCTCGACAACCTCTTCCTCCTTCCAGCCGCTCGAATTTTTTCCAAACTTGTAGACGAGCCGCCGGCCATCCACCCGTTCCAGGATCTCCCGTTTGTAGTAGTACCTGGGTAGAAAGAAGGGTGGTCAGAGGTGCTCAGGCAGAAAACATGGCCTGGACTGCCACCGCCTCCCATCCCATCTGGCCCAGAGTTACCATCGGGTGACCTATCCCCACTGATGTCCAGTCTAAGCTGAGGCTCTCTCTCCTTCCCACCTGCAAGGACAAGCAGTCTTTGTTCTGTCACCACACCAGCCTGTAATTATGTCCAGGGTACCTGGTTCTGCCCTTGCTTCTCTGTATCCTACGGCTGTGTCCTGGGCTGGCTTATCATGAAACCACATGATTGTAGGGCTGGAAGGGACCTTAGAGATGATCTAGTCCACCCTTGTTGTACATAGGAGGAAACCGAGGCCCAAGGCCAAGCAGCTTAATTGCTTCAGTAGGGGGAGAGCCAGGCCTGGGCATGGGCACGGCTCATGCTCTGGTTACCACTCTCCAAGTCTTGCAAGTAGACAAAGAACCGCTGCTGTTAGCCGAAGTTTGCTGCATTTGCTGTGTGCCAGGCTAATACCCTCTCGTGTTACTGTGTAATTTATGAAGCAGGCAGACACTGCTACTGTCCTCACTCACTCTGCAGGACTCAAGCTTGTCGCATGAAGCCGGGTAGTGGTTGGAGAGAGTGCAGCGGGACACAAACAGCCATCCCTGTTCCCTGTCAGGATCAACAGGTCCCCCTGTGGCCAGCTGGGTCCCAGCCACCAGCTCACCTCATGGCCCGGCTCAGCTTCTCGTAGGTCATGTTGCTGTTCTTTTTCTTTTGGCCCCACAGCTGGGCCACAGCCTCGGAGCGCAGGAACTTGAAGACACCCTCGTGCCGGTTCTCCCACTTCATGAGGCCCTCGTTGAGCTCTGGGTGGATGAGGATGTCCCGGATAAACTCCCACAAGTGGGTGCCTCTGGGGGCTACAAGGCCAGATTCCATCAGTCAGTGGTCCAGGTCGTCCCCTTCACCCAAAGCCCTGCCCATCCCAGGGCCGGCCGCGTGGATGCCCCGCTAGACACCCTCCGCCGTGGCCCTGTGCCCGGTGTACTGGCTGCTTCCCTCCCTGCCCCTCCTGTTTGGTGGGAGTCCCAGGAGGACCGGACCTATCTCACCAGGCACAGATGTTCTCCTCACGCAAGTATTGATCAAATGTCTGGCTCCCGGTTTAGTGGGGGCCATGGGGAAAGCAAACACAATAACAGGTGGTAAGAGCTTGGCAAGTACAGGGGTCAGAGAGCTGGCCTCAGCCTGGGGGGTGAGGGGACAGCTTCCTGGGAGAATACCCCCCCTGAGGACAAGGGGCAAACCAGGCCTGATGCATGCACAGCAAGTGATAGAAAGCAGAGCGGCAAGGAAGACCTTCAGGGCAATGTCCCCGCGGTTCTCAGTGGCTGTAGCACACAGTGCCTGAGGCAATGGGGACAGAATGACTTGGTGGCTGGAGGGGCTGCCTCAGAGGCACTTTTCTCTACCTAAAGACACAGCAGCTGCCTCCTCACACCATCAAGGATGTTGCAGCAGGTAAGGACAGTGGCTAAGTACGGAGAAAACTGGAGGAGGTAGGCAGGAAACCTGGACTCTAGTGCCACGCGGCCTCCCTCCAGGAGCCATGGTTTCCCCTGCTCTCCAGGACCACCAAGCCAGGCTCTGCAGTTAGGTGGTGACCAGTACCATGGAGCGCTCCCCACTGTGCATAGCCATTATAAAGGGAGGGAGGGTGGCTATGTGAGGGGCCAGAGAAGGAAGGGGAAAGAACGGCTGCAGCTCAGCAGGAAGCCCTGCTCCTGCCCCGCCTGCCCCAGGAACCCTGGCCTGCAGACCCCAGGAGCTCACCATGTTTGCTCTTCTTGCCCTCCAGACACTCCCAGTACTCTTTGCTCAGCTTCCGGGGTCGACCCCGTTTCCGCTTCCCATGCTTAGGATCCCCTTTCCCCTTCTTGTAGTCAGGAAAGCCATCTATTGCAGAGGGAGCAGGTCAAGAGAGGGCATGGAGGTGTATTTAGGGGGAATAGCCCGTCTACAGGAAAACCCCATGGAAGAGAGAAGGGACGAGGGGAAGAACTGGGCTCCCTGGGTACTGCTGAATGGGACACCCCCTTGGGGCCAGAGCCACCTTCAACTGACCTCTGGGAAAGAGCTTGCTGTCAGTGGGGTCCAGGTCCACATCGCTTCCACCGGAGTCTGAGGAGTGGGAGCTCTGAGAAGTCCCGGTCCCTGGGGGTGGGGTCAGAGTGAGTCCCTTCAGGTCACCCTCTGCTGAACGGGGCTGCAGACTCTCAGGACATGCTGTACAGCAGCTCCTGTTCCTGCCAGAAGGCCCAGTCCAGTGCTGGGAACCAGGGGCTTAGGGGTACTTGGAGGAGAGGGGGGCTGTGGCCCAGACAAGGATCTCACCTGCGGTGGAGACATCAGAGCTGCCAGGGGAGGGGGCTCCTGCGCCGTAGCTGCCGGGGTAGTATGGGCTGGCCTGCCGGCCATCGTCCACCAACTCCTGGGCGAAGGGGCTTCCCTGGTCTGGGAAGAGGAGGTGAAGGCTCAGAGAGGGCTCAGGGGACTGGGCAAGGACAGGTAAGGCTACCCAGAGGTCTGATGACCTGCTCTGTTGGGAAAGGAAGAAGTCTGGGGAGAGGAGTCATCTCTAGCACTCTGGGGAGGGATAGAGATGGGACAAGGACAGGCTGGGGAAGGAGAGAGAAATGGGCTCTCACCAAAGGGGCCTGGGTCTCCTAGGGCTTCCTGGAAGGCCATGCCGTCCTTCTCCAGCAGCTCAATGATCCAGCTGAGCTCGTCAGAAGAGCTGGAAGCTGATGAGGGAGGAAAGAGGGGTCACACTCCCCTTCCCCACTCACTGGGGGCTCTCCCGGCTGTGCCCTCGAGCCCCTCCCACGGCCAGGCTACACTCAGCTCAGGATGAGGAGCCGATCCTCCCCCACTCCAACCCGGGGTTCCCAGTGGCCCGACTCACTGAGGTCCCGCAGCTGGGCATGAAGTTGGTCCCCCAGAGGACCAAAGACCAGTCGCAGCTCCTCCAGGGCACAGCTGCAGAGAGTGGCCCCGTCCATGTCACACCGCGAGAAGTCGATGGAGCTGGCGTCATACTTGTTCTTCTCCACCTGGTAGCTGATCCAGTCCAGAACCTGGGCCTTTGACCAGAACTGGGGCTGCTCCCCCAACCAGCTGGCCTTCTCTGCAAGGCACCAAGCACAGCGACAGGGTCAGCGCAGACCCTCGCAGCCCCATTTCTGGCATGTATTCCCACCTTGTCCTGCAGAGAGCCCTTCTAGGAAAAAGGGCAGGAGGTGGTATTTATAACACCCTGTCCTGGTACCTCCTAGACTGTCACAGTCCTCTCAGCCATTCAGTCTCCTCAGTTATCCCAGCCCTGGAACTAGATTGGAGATCCCCCTCGCCGTCCATTCCCCAATTTATCTAACAGGTTCTTAGATGGGCCCATCTCCTCCCCCTAAATGCACCCCATCCCATCCTGTGAGACCCACCTGTGCCCTCCAGCGACACCTGGGGGTTGGTCAGGGTCAGCACCAAGTCATCGGCCCCAAACGTGGGAGGAGGGGGAACAGAGGCGAGGGTGGGGTCCTCTGAGCTGTACATGGCACTGAAGTAGTTGCTGAAAACGTTGCTGATCTCACAGGTTGCAGCCATGAGGCTACCTGGGGAGAGGGGACCAGGTTGGTGAGCGGGCCAGGGTCCTCCCCTTACACTCTCAGGTATGCTGCTCTGGCCCACCTGGGCCAGAATAGTCCCAAGGGGCAGGAAAGTTAAGTCTCTGCAGACACCCCATTTTATTTTTTTGTCCTTTTTTTGAGACCGGCCGCACCGCGCTCAGCCAGTGAGCGCTGTGAGCACACCGGTCATCCCTATATAGGATCCGAACCCACGGCGGGAGCGCCACTGCACTCCCAGCGCCGCACTCTCCCGAGTGCGCCACGGGCTCTGCCCAGACACCCCATTTTAAAGAGGAGCTCCAGATGTCAGAGCAAAGTGGGGTCACAAGACCCTCCTGCTAGGACTGCATTCTTGGATCCCGAGTCCTTGAGCCGGACTAGCAGAGTCACAGCCACCCTATCCCTCCCAGGGACAATCTCTCCGCTCCCTGACCCTCATACAGCTTCCCCCAGCCCCCAACCCCTCCCTTGCCCTATACTCCTGCTTGGAGATTCTGGACTGGAGTGGGCCAGTTCAGAATTGCAAATCCACTAGACCCCTCCCCAGTTTCCCAAGGCTCCGGCTAGGGAACACAACAGGTGGAGGTCCTACCTGATGGCGGGGTACGGACGTGGCAGGCAGGTGGACTTAAGAGGCAGCAGGCAGGAGAGAAATCCAGGCGGAAAGAAGCTCCGCCAGGTGCGCTAAGGTGTCTGGTCACCCGGATCCCCTACCCCGCCCTAAATAGAGCCTTGCAGGAGCTCCTCCCCACACCCAGGCCTTTATAGTGTGTCCTCGGCGGTAACCTGAGCTGGTGGCTCATTGGATGGAGGGGATTTCCTGGCCTTTAGACTGAGCTCTAGGCCCCAGGTGATTTGCATATTCTGTGCCACTTGGCCTGGATCCTGGCAGGCGGTGCTGGGAAATCAGGCCCGGCTGGTTTAATGATTGTCAGAATCTGTCATCCCGCACCCTCTGGGGTTGGGCACAGGGCACTGGCCTAGGCAGGTGGCGGGAACATCGCCGGGGTGGGCATTTGTGCTTTCGACCGCCCTCTGGCTTGGGAAATTCCCCCCGGGAGCCAGGCCAGGGATGGGCTAGGAAGGAAGGGCAAGTGGGGGAACCTGAACCCCTGGCTGAACTAGGTCAGAAAGGCTGTTGCCCCTAAATGTCCAGAGATTTGGGGACAAAAGGGACCTAGTAGGGAGAAAAGTTACTGAGGTTTAGGGATTTTTCCCACAACACCTAGGATTCTGGGCACGGATGGGAGGATCTTCAGGCTCAACACTAGGCAGTACCCACGGGCTACGGGTCACGGCCAGGACCGCCAGCCTGGCCATAGGGCCCATTTGCTGGCATCTACTTTGTTGGCAAGGTCTTGGCACTCTGCCAGCTTGGACCCCATCCAAGCATCAAGGTTGCTATAGCCACTCCTGGAGAGACCTGGCTCTACTTAAAAGTTCTTCCCTCAGCACCTGATGGAGCCCTCCCTGACTAGGTGCAGCTGGAGGTGCTGGAATCCTCATGGACGTGTTTATTCCTCTCTGGTTCCCGTAGAATCTCTGGATCACTCGCCCAGTTTTTCCAGTACTTGTCTGCTGCCCTCTAGTGGTCAGAAGCCTGACTGCCTGAGTCATGCCATTCGAAGAAGAAAACGGAACGCATAGTATTAGTTCACTATTTACCAAGCACCTTTTAATATAGCCTCTCATTTAATCCTCGCACAAAAAAAATCCTGTAAAGAATGCAGTTATCCCCATTTTATAGGTGAGAAAATTGCAGCTCTGAGGGTTGAATGGCTTGGCCAGGTCATATGAAGTTAGTTAAGTGCTGGGGCTAAGATTTAAATCCCCCCTCATGCTTTCCCTGTACCATATGTAGTACTGGCCAGCCACCAGAAAAAAAAAAAAAGGGTCTTCTGGCTTCAGAGACCTCTCTTTCAGCTCCATGGCTGAAGCTCTTGCCTCACTGTGGACAGAGTGAGTCCCCAAACACAACAGACTGTGTCCTATAGACCCAACCTCAAGACCCTAACACAGGGTGGTGAGGAGCAGACAGGGGACGTGCCTTCTAGAGCCTGCAACTATGTGATAGACACTTGGATTCTGCACTTCAGTTTCCTCCATCTGTAAATATGAGGTTGTCTGGATTTAATAATTCCTAAGATCTCTTCCTGAACTAGTTTTTTTATGCATCTAAAATGTATGTGTCTCACTCCCCCCCACCTCCTTCATTAACACAACCCCAGGCGGTTATGGCCATGCTCAGCCCTGATGGGTGAAATGGTTACTCCAACAAAACGTGATTCCACCTCCAGAGAAACCTTGTTTTTTAACTCAATAGCCAGAGGACTAAGCCAGTCCATCTCAGAGAATCTGCTTCTCATCTTCCTTATCTCTGAAACTACTGGGTGCCTAGGAGACAGGGTTAATTAATGTCCAGGGTCTCCTGCACTGGGCCAAGGTTGGCAGGAGAGCCTGGGGCTCTGGGTAGGATTTTCCCCAGCCCTTCAGGGGCCTCCTCCAAGGAGACTGAGGCAGGCACACCCTCTACCCAGACACTCACCCTGGAATGCAGGGGAACCGGCTTCTAGCCCCAGGGCTGCTCACGTGCCCTGCCCTGAAGAGCACCTGGCTGAGGCTGAGGAGGGGGATGTGTGAATAATGAGGCTATCAGCTCCCTTGCCTTCAAGGGGCTTCTTCACAGGAGAAATAGAGCTGAGATAGGAATTCCTACAGGCCAGCCTGTTACTTACCTCCAAGTATTAATGCCTTCAATAGAGAGCCAAGTGAGGAAGAGCAGTGGGAAAGCTTTGGATTTGAGGTCAGTGCCTTGCAGGGACGGGGATGGGGGTGGGAAGAAGGTTCCAGGATGGTGGTCAGAGGAGCTATGGAGCAGGAGGCCAGGGTCTTCCCAACACCCTGTGATGGCAAGAACAGCCCACTGACCTTCCCCACAGAGCTGCCCAGACAGTGGCACAGCCTCAGCTCCTGCCTATGAAAAGACAGGCACATCCAGTAGCACAGGGGGTGGGCAAGGC
>NW_007745183.1:0-419 GCF_000696425.1 Galeopterus variegatus
AAAAAAAAGAATAAAAAAGAACTGGATTATAGGCTGTCTGTACAGGCTTGTTTTTCTGACAGAACAGTTCCAGAACCTGAAACATGATCTCCGGGGAAGAGGGAGACATTTTTATCACATATTAAGGTTAGACAGATGTTTGGGGTCTGGTGTTACCTGAATCAAAAGCACCATTAAAGAGTCTGACAGAGCCCTCTTCAGCAACATGTGTTTCTGGCAGAAAAGAGACAGGAACCCCTTTTTCTTTTCCTTCTCATGTGTTTTTCTTGTCGGTTATATTTGAGGGTTTTTGTATCTCCCTGGTGAGACACTGATTTCCACTCCAGACCTTCCCCCTTGGACCAGCGATTCCTTCCCCTCTAAAATGCTGTGAGCCAGGCCTTCAGCAGGGTCCCCGGTGTCCTAACAGCAACAGAAAG
>NW_007745183.1:3992-9408 GCF_000696425.1 Galeopterus variegatus
AGAAGGGAGTAGGGGAAGAAACACCTTTGAAATCACTGTGGTCCAATTAGCCAGGCTCTTGTCCTTCGTGCTTACAAACAGGAGTGCACATTAGCACCTGCTACAAAAGCAAACATTTTTAAATATCTTCATCTTCACCTCTATGACACTCCCGTGAAAGGGCTCTCAGCAGCCAGTGACTGACAGGGTAGCTTTCCTTCTTATACTTCAGCAGGAGGCTTTCAAACAGAAGAAATTAAAAAGCCACCAATCTCCCTGTCAGACCAAGCTCCCAAGGCCCTCTCTGCCCTTCCTGGGCCCCTCCCCTCCCCTCACTGCTGGGTTAGCCCCACCACACACAAGATTGGGGGTCAGTGCCTTCAGGGAACTGGCTCTACATCACTATGGGGTCCAGACAAGGGGAGAGTTGGAACACCGGCACCCAAACCCACTGAGCATGGCAACACTGCAGCTAGATGGGGACCAGGGGACCCATACTGGCCCCGAGTACATCTTCTCTAAAGAGGGGCCTTCCAATAGACACAGAGCAACCAAAGCTCTCATGCACTGCTGGTGGGAACACACAACCACTTTGGAAATTTATTTGTCAGTATTGTCAACTAAAAGTGAATACCAGATATCCTACAACCCAGCAATTCCACTTCCTCTCTTATATTCTCAATACACACACACACACACACACACACACACACACACGAGGGTACTTCAAAAAGTTCATGGGAAGATTCATATTATCTCTTAATTCTATTTTTCCACAAGCTTTTTGAAGTACCCTCGTATATGAGACATATATAATATCTATAACATAATTTAATATCCATATATTCCTATTAAAATCACACACATATATTTACCAAAAGACATGTACAAGAATGTTCATAACAGCACTATCGGAAAAAACTCCAAAGTGAGCCCATCAAGAGCAGAACAGATAAATGGTGGCATGTTCCCATGGTGGAACATGATACACCAATGAGAAGGAATGATCCCCACGTAGAGGCAATAACATGAAAAGCAAAGGAGGCATATGAGTAGAAACTGTGTGATTCTATTTACATAAAGCACAAATCGGGCAAAACCAACCTATACTATTAGCCATCAGGATGGTGATGACTTTGGTTGGTGGGGGAGGGTCTGAAGGAGGCCAAGAGAGGAGCTTCTGGGTTGCTGGGAATAGTCTGTTTCTTGGCCTGAGTGTTGGTCACACAGTGTGTTCAGTTGGTGAGGATTCATATTATCTCTTAATTCTATTTTTCCACAAGCTTTTTGAAGTACCCTCGTATATGAGACATATATAATATCTATAACATAATTTAATATCCATATATTCCTATTAAAATCACACACATATATTTACCAAAAGACATGTACAAGAATGTTCATAACAGCACTATCGGAAAAAACTCCAAAGTGAGCCCATCAAGAGCAGAACAGATAAATGGTGGCATGTTCCCATGGTGGAACATGATACACCAATGAGAAGGAATGATCCCCACGTAGAGGCAATAACATGAAAAGCAAAGGAGGCATATGAGTAGAAACTGTGTGATTCTATTTACATAAAGCACAAATCGGGCAAAACCAACCTATACTATTAGCCATCAGGATGGTGATGACTTTGGTTGGTGGGGGAGGGTCTGAAGGAGGCCAAGAGAGGAGCTTCTGGGTTGCTGGGAATAGTCTGTTTCTTGGCCTGAGTGTTGGTCACACAGTGTGTTCAGTTGGTGAGAATTTGTCGAGCTGGACACGTACATGAGGTTTTCTGAACATATGCAATAAAAGGCTTTGTAAAACAGTACTCTGATGGCACGGCTGTTGTTAAGACCATAATGAAAAGATGTTAGGAGAAGAAATATGGAGATGGTGTATGAGGTCAGGGTGTACAACCAATGACTGAACTTCACTGCTCAGACTACAGGAGTGTTGGGGAAGCTGATCACACATCCAGCACAGGCCCAGGGGACCAGGAATCCAGAAGCTCTCGGAGGCCCCAGGCCACCCCTAGGCCAGCCCCTGCCCTTAGAACCTCCATGCCTATCAGAACATCAGAATATCGAGCTGTGCCTCTCTTACAACAAGAGCATCCCCAGCTGCCAGGGAGACCACACCCATCACCCAAGGTGAGTAAGACTTCACAGCTTCCCTGGCTCCCTAGGGCCAAGTATGTGAACTCTATGGGACTTTGAAACCTCCCCTTCTAGAAAGGCTGGATTTTCCAAAGTCCAAAACCATTTGAAGAGGAACGGGAGAAGTACTGCAATAACTCTGTAAGCATTCTGTTTTGACAATGTGCCTGAGGAATTCACCACGTCAAGTGGGAGTGTGAGCAGTTAAATCTATTCAATGTCATGACACACAAAATTGAAGCATAATTGCCTCTGAGTGCTTGACAACTGGAAAGCACTTTGTTTCAGAAATGGAGGGAAATTTATGCTGGGAAATGGAAGAGATTGTCAAAAGTTTGATTGTAACGTGAGTGGAGCTGCAACAAGAAGGATCAGGTGTAGAAATTGCTCGACATTTTTACTCCCGTTTGAAATGGCTCAGAAACAGCAGTAGTGACTCTGTCCTTTCCCCTAAAAACCAGTGAAATGATTATTGGAACTGCAAATTTCAAATCCCAAAGAGTGGCCCCAGCACGGCTGGGAGAAAATGCTTTCTTACCAATCATGTGGTTGGCAACATGGATTTGGATCTCTCTCTCGTTCTCGAAGGTCATCTGGCACTTGATGCACTGGTATGTCTTTTTCTGTTTGGAAACCAAAAAGAAAAGAATTAGAGAGCCAGGAGGTGGAAAAAAGCAGAAAGCAGAAGTTGCTGGAGGGCCTGACTCAAGACTTCCCAGAATGGCTCTGGTCCCCTCCCAGGTCTCCCCCAGGCCATTCTCTTCCCACCTCCCCCTGAACCAGCTCTACCAGCCTGAGGAATGGGCACCAGGCTACATTCCAAGGGAACTCCTCCTCTGCTAGATCTGGGGAAACTCCCTCATCCCAAGGTGACCTTTTGCAGGAGCTAAGGGAGGCTACCTGCTTGGAAAGGCAAATCCATCTATCCATCTATTCATTTGCCCACCCATCCACCCATTCATCCATCTTCTGTTTATTCATCCATCAGTCTATCCGTCCATCCACCTACTTATCCTCTGTTTACCCATTCATCCATCTACACACAAATCCACCCACCCATCCACCCATCCATCCATCTTTCTACCTATCCAACAACCTTCTCATCCATTTACCCACCCTAAGAACCATATAGCTGAGCAGAAGACACTGCTCCTGCCAACTCTGGTGCTCAAGTTTGACTGAGAAATTCCTCATCTGCTCTAGACACACATGGCCCCAGGTTATCCCACAGCTCGTTTCTATACACAGGAGCATTTGAGGGATGGGGGCAGAAAAAATAGAGATCATCGGAAGCTCTAAAGCTTCTTGAAGATTCACATCAAAGAGTAGACCTTACTCTCACAACTAAGTGGGGGAAAACGTAAAACCAGCACCCTGGGGATGCAAGTCGTGTTGCCTCTCTGGCGGAAGGCTTGTGGCTAGGAGCTTTTAGGAGAGTGTATGAGCTTTTTGGAGAGTGAGGGGAGATACTAGAGCTCAAAATATTTGTTTTTTGAAGACCACTTTGGCTCCTGGGATGATGGGACCTCTCTACCTCTGGAAAGAAGGAGCAGGACTTCAGAGGAGAGTGAGGGGAGATACTAGAACTCAAAATATTTGTTTTTTGAAGGCCACTTTGGCTCCTGGGATGATGGGACCTCTCTACCTCTGGAAAGAAGGAGCAGGACTTCAGATTTCCTGACCAAGGACCCAAGTCCAACCCTCAACTATGCAGCCAGGATGAACCACTAGGGAGCTCAACTGTCTCAGCTCCCACCTTAGCTCACCCACACCTGAAGTTCCCTAAGTACCTGCAGGCCTTTGCCTATGCTGGTTCCTCTGTCTGGAACACCCTCTCCATCCTTGTTCAAATGCCACCTCTAAGAAGTCTTCTCTACCCACCCCAGAATGAGTTCAGGACTCCCTGGACTCCCGGCTTATACTAAAAGCACCTAGGAAATTAATATACTGTTGTGTTCTGGCTGATTGCCTTATCTGCTCCCCAACTGCACCCTACGCACCCAGAAGGCCAGGAATGTGTTTGGTCTACTTTTGGGGTCCCACAGCCAAGACAGACTAAGTGCATAAAAGCATTTGAACACATGAGCAGTTACAAAATAATATATGCAAAGCACTCTATTAGGGCAGAAGGAACACAGAGAACCAAAGATGACTTAAATATCCTGGACCCCCACCACCTTAGCACAGAGCCTGGCCAAGGGTGAGCACTTAGTAAGCATCTAATTTAATTATGATTATCATTGTTGCTAAGAAAATGCTTATTGAACAAATGAATGAACACATGTATGAAGAAACACCTGGAAAAGTTGGTGCTGGGAGCTTCAGGCTGCAGAGGCAGGGTCCCTGCTCAGGCTCCAAAACCCACTCTAACAAGACTGCAGGCCTTGCCTGCAATGTTTAAGGAGATCTGGGGGTTCAGTCTGTCCTCAGGACAGGCTGCAGCACTGGGCCCAGAAGCAGACAGTCAGCATGGGAAGGCGCCGGGAAGAACGGGGTGAGTCGGAGGGGGATGATGTAGGACAGGGCTGGGGAGTCCAGCTTCTCAACAGGCCTAAGGAGATGTCCAGGCCATAAGGAGATTGCAGAGACTGAAGTCTTCTGAGGGGATGCAGTCCCAAAGTTTCCATTTCAGCTCAACTCCAAGTCTATGCTCATGGAGGGCAACCTCCGTGGGTTTCTCCACTGTCAGAATCATCAGTTCTGTCTCACATGTGCCCACTCTGCCTGGCAAGTTTAAGAGCCCTTGATGCTTGAAGGAAAGAATGAGGGAATGAAAGAATGCAAGAAGGAAGACACCCCAGGATGCTCCATCCCAAGGAAGCCCGGGGGGGGGCCAGCTGGAAGGCTGCCCAGCCCTGCAGGTGGGTGGGCAGGAAGAGGGGTTGATGTGAGGCCGAAGCCATGGCTAGGGGAGGAAGACCATGCCCCCACTCCATGGGTCTGCTTGGGTGGAGGTCTCTGGAGGCCCCAGCCATGGCTGGTCTAGACCAGTGCAGGGAAGAATCCATGAGCAAAGTGATCTAGTTCTTCCTCCTAGAGGCAGGTAAATGAAATGGGTTCACTATGCTTGGAAAATAAATCACCAGGGGCTTGGGCAGGAAGACACTACCCCAAATGCCCCTCCCCAATATGGCCCCCCTCAGTGAAGCACTGCTGGTGGGTAGGAAACAGAACCCAGGGGATCCCTAAGGGAGAGGCCAGAGGAACTGCTGACCACACACACACACACACATGAGGACACACACATAGATGTGCAAGCATACACGTGTGCATGCACATGCTCACCCTCA
>NW_007745183.1:14465-15163 GCF_000696425.1 Galeopterus variegatus
GGAAAACTTTGACAAATGAATGACTTAATCAATCATTAATGATAACAGTGATTGGAACCATCTCTAAGGGCCTTCCACACACCAGTTACTGCACTAACTATAATGATGCTGTTGATGATAATAATATCAGCTGGTGATGACAGCTAGCATGATTGAGCCCTCATTAAGTGCAAAAACGACAGCCATCACTTATGGAGCACTCCCTGTGTGTCAGCCATGGCATAATGTCATTTGCCCCTTACAGCAATTCGATGAGGTCGAGGTAATTATTATTCCCATTGTACAGATGAGCAATTGACAAATGAGGCCCAGAGAGATCAATAATGTGTCCCACAGCTGGAAAGGAAAAGGCAACACTGGGGTTCAAGCTCAGGGACTCTACTGCAGAGCAGATGTGCTTAGCCACCACATGACAGTGCTGCTTCCCTATGCTACTAAAGAGGACCCCACCACAAAATATGGCATTCGGGGTGTGTACCTCCTATGGGAATCAGTGGAGCCCCAAGGAGCAGGGGGCAGGATCAGGTGAGCTGCACTTACCCGGGGCACTGGAGACGTCTGGGTGCCTTTTCGGGGCCCACTGGTCTCTGGCGTGAGGTCACGGTGGTCTACCTGCATGTGGCTCTCCAGGTCCTCAGCACTCTCGAACTTGACGCTGCACTCGGGGCAGCGAAGGCCAGCACAGGGTCGGTCTGCGG
>NW_007745184.1:0-2213 GCF_000696425.1 Galeopterus variegatus
CACAGCACTCAGGATCGCGCTGTTTCCCGACATGGGTGCTCCAGACGCGCCGCCATTTTCCACCTCAGTGAGAGATTTTATCATGGATTTGAATTTTGTCAAAGGCTTTTCAACATCTATTGAGATGATCATGTGATTTTAATTCTTTATTAATATTTATTAATAAGGTTATAACCTTAAGTGATTTTCAGATGTTAAATAGACGTTAAAATAATTGTATTCCAAGGATAAATCCCACTTTGTTATGGTGTACTATTCTTTTTGTATGTTGCTGAATTCGATTTGCTAATATTTTAATAAGGAACTAGATATATCTTTATGAGGAATATTGGTCTGTAGGAGGTTTTTTGTTGTTTTTTTGTTTCTTTTGATCACTTTGGCTTTAGTTTCGACATAATACTGTCCTCATAAAATGAGTCGAGAAACTTTCTTCTCTACTTTCTTAAAGGCTTTTTAAAAAAAGATCAATATCATTTTCTTTCCTAAATGTTTGATAGTATCTACTACTGAATCCATCTGAGTTTGAACTTTGCTTGTGGAAAATTTTTAATTACTAATTCAACTTCTTTACTTGACTTAGATTTTTAAAGATGTTCAACAGAACATGTTCTTGAGTTAGTTTTAGTAATTTGTATTTTTCAGGGAATTAGTCAAATTATTGTTATTTCTAAATTTTCCGTTTATTATTATTTTAATGCCTATA
Source organism: Galeopterus variegatus (assembly GCF_000696425.1). Classification (NCBI taxonomy): domain Eukaryota; kingdom Metazoa; phylum Chordata; class Mammalia; order Dermoptera; family Cynocephalidae; genus Galeopterus; species Galeopterus variegatus. The sequence continues at coordinate 704 of NW_007745184.1, forward strand.
AGATCTGTGGAGATGGCGCCTCTCTTAATCCTGATACTGGTAATTTGTGTATTTTCTCTCTCTCTCTCTCTCTCTCTCTCCCTCTGTCTCTCTCTCTCCCTCTGTCTCTCTCTCTCCTTCTCTCTCTCTCCCTCTCTCTCCCTCTCTCTCTCCCCCTCTGTCTCTCTCTCTCTGCCTCTCTCTCTCTCCCCTTCTCTCTCTCTCTCTCTCTCTCTCTTTCTGTCTCTTTCTCCCCCCCCTCTCTCTCCCTCTGTCTCTCTCTTTTTCTTTGATCAGTTTAGCCAAATTTTATCAGTATTGTTGTTCTTTGGAAAAAGCCAGCTCTTGACTTTTTTGGTTTTCTCTATTATTTTTCTATGTTCTGTAACAGGGGTCAACTTGCTTCAAGTCATAGGACAAATTTGGCTTCTTGCCTGTTTTAAAGTTGTATTGGCACAAAACCATGCCTATTTATTTACATGTTGTCTACAGCTGTTTTCACATTACAAAATCACAGTTGAGTCATTGTGACAGAGACCACATGGTCTGTAAAGATTAAAATATTTCCTACCTGGGCTTTTACTATTCCTTGTCTTCTATGTGCTTTGGGTTTAATTTGTCTTTATTCTTCTAGTTCATTAAGGTTGAAGCATAGAGCACTGGTTTGAGAGTTTCCTTTTTTCTAATGCAATCGTTTAATGCAATAAATTTCTTTCTACGTATTGTTTTAGTTGCATCTCAGACATTTTGACATATTGTAATTTTATTTTTATTTAGTGAAGTGGACTTTCTAATTTTCTTTGTGATTTAAAGTGTGAACCCACGCATGATTTAGCAGTTCAGTGTTTGATTTCCATATACTTAGGGATTTTCCAGATTATTATTATTATTATTTTTGCTATTGATTTCTAGTTTAATCACATTGGTATTGGAGAACATACTCCGTCATTTCAGTTCTTTTAAACTGATTAAGACTTTATGGCAAAGCAGATGATTGTGTGAATGTTTCAGGTGCGCTAGAAAATAATGTATATTATGCCATTGAGTGGTGTGTTTTCTATATGTAAGTTAGGCCAAGGTGGCTAATGTTGTTCAAGTCTTCTATATCTTATCTATTTTATTTTCTTGTTACATCAATTACGAGAGAGAAATATTGAAAACTCCAACTAGTTTTGATTTATGTATTTCTCCTTTCAATTCTGAAGTTAAGTATTTTGTAGCTCTGTTCCTCAGTGCATACACTCTTATAATGTTTATATCTTCCTGTTGTGTTGTTTTACAATTTTGTAATATCTCTACTTTCTCTAACAGTTCTCACCTTAGAGTATTTTTGTTTGATATTAGTATAGCAACTTCACCTATCTTACGTTAATTGCTTGCATCTTACGTAGTTTTTATCCTTTTATCTCAAACTTTTTGGTTTCTTTGAACTTAAAGTGAATCCCTCTTAGACAACAAGTAATTTAATCTTACTTTTTGTGCAATTAACAATCTCTGCCTTTTATAGATTGCTTACCCATTCATATTTAAT
>NW_007745184.1:2880-4729 GCF_000696425.1 Galeopterus variegatus
TACTTTTTGTGCAATTAACAATCTCTGCCTTTTATAGATTGCTTACCCATTCATATTTAATACAGCTATCCATATGACTGGACTTGAAGTCTATCATTTTGCTATTTACTTTTATATGTCCCACTTTTTCATTTGTTTGTTCTCACTTCCTTTTACTGCTATCTTTTGTGTTAAATATTTTTTAGTACAACATTTTGTTTTCTTTATTGACTTATTAGCTTATTTCCATTATTTTTTAGTGATTTCCTAGGAATTCTAATAATCATCTTTAAATCATTACAATTTATTTCAATTTAATACTTATTTACCTCTGGCAAATTATAGAAACTTTGCAGAAAAATAGTGCCATCCTACCTTCCTTGTTAATAGTGCTGTCATATAGTGCATCTAGATATTTTTTTGCAAACCCAACAATATGGTGTAATAAATTTTGCTTTCTATACTCTCTTTTAAAAAATTGTAACAAGAGAAGAAAAATGTACATACAATGTAACACATAAACATAGGACCTATAGTACATTCATATAATTTCGTGTGTGCCCAAATATTTACCATTTCTGTTGTCTATTATTCCTTCTGTAGATTTGTATCATCATTTTGTGTAATTCCTCTGCAGCCTAATGGACTCTCTTTAGCATTTTTTTGGTAGTCCAGGTCCACTACCAATACATTTTTAGTTTTTTTTTTCTGAAATTGTCCTTTAATTTGTGAATGATAGTTTCGCTTGTTAGATAAACTTTGACTGAAAGTTTAAATTTTCTCTCTGGTTTTCATATCTAGTAATTTGTGATTCAAAACTGCACATTTTAAACAATGTAATTAAATGACTCTAAATTCTGTTTTGTTCTTAGGAGAATTGTTTTGTGTTACTGTTGCTTTATTAGGTAATCAACCTTATGGACTCAGAACATAGATTTTTGTTTGTTTTGTTTTAAATTATATGTATATACTTTGGCCTGCCTCTGTAGGGAGTTTCCTCAGAACCCGTGTATTTTGTAGTCAGTCGATGATTTGCAAAGATTGTGTTCAAACACCTGAAACCTATAATACCACTTTGAGACCTCTGCTGTTTGTGCAGTTTGAAGAACGTGCTATACTTTACAACAAATTGCAAGTCTCCCTAGGCTTTCCATTTTTGCTAGGCTCCCTAACACAGTTTAACAGTCCGTGAGGATGTGTGGAGAACACATTCATTCTGCCTTTCTATGGTTCTCTCACTTCCAAAAATGTCCTCAGGGAAGAAGCATATAAGGGAGGTTGCTCCTGTCCAATGCTCTAGCAGTTTTCTATGAGTAAACACTTTTTCAGGTTGTTGCCTACTTTTAGCTATTTCCCTGGAAGTATTGGTTCTGATAATATCATTTTATTTTATACTTGTTTATACTTGTTTTCTTTGATGGAAAATATCCTCATGCTGCCTTTACTGTAAAGACAATCCCATGCATTAAAATTTTATTATCGCATATATCAAATATATAATTGTCAGAGTTTTTAATTTATAAATTTTAATTATCTGGTTAAATTCTGCATATTAACATTTTATTGTGCATAGTGTAAGGACTTGGAGAAGTTCATTTTTTCTTGTAGGCCAAGGCATGCGAATCACCATAATCAAATCAGGGATTGACAAAAACTGCTGAGGTCAAGTTTTTATAAAGCCCTGCTTACACGGTTTCTAATCCTGTGGAACTTACCCTGGCCTCTCTTCCTTTTAAGTCATAAGATTCAGTTTTGGAGTTTTCAGAATCAGGAAACTGCCCCCAAATCAAATCTAATTGTTCAAAGCCCTTTTTTCCCCCAATTTTAACTTTAATAATTTTAATTACAATTTAATTACTGTATAGTAACT
>NW_007745184.1:6098-7580 GCF_000696425.1 Galeopterus variegatus
ATTTCCCTGATGCTGAGTGATGCTGAGCAATTCTTCATGTGTCAGTTGGCCATTTGTATATTATTCTTTGAGAAATGCCTATTCAGCTTTTTGCCCATTTTTTAATTGAATTACTTTTTTGTTGTTAATTTATTTGAGTTCCTTGTATATTCTGGATATTATTCCTTTGGATGCATATTCTGCAAATATTTTCTCTCATTCTGTTGTTTGTACTTTTGCTTTGTTAATTACTTCTTCTGCTGTGCAGAACCTTTGTAGTTTGATGTAATCCCACTTGTTTATTTTTCCTTCTGTTGCTTGTGCTTTTGGGGTCATATTTATAAAGTCTGTGCCTAGTCCTACTTCCTAAAGTGTTTCCCCTATGTTTTCCTTCTAGAAGTTTTATAATTTTTGGTCTTATATTTAAGTCTTTATTCCATTTTGAGTTGATTTTGGTGTACGGTGAGCGGTACAAATCTAGTTTCATTTTTCTACATACAGATGTCCAGTTTTCCCAGCACCATTTACTGAAGAGTAATTTTTTTGCCCCAATGTATGTTCTTGTTGTCTTGTCAAAGATCAGTTGGCTGCAAAGATGTGGGTTGATTTTTGGATTCCCTATTCTGCTCCTTTGTTACAAGTGTTGGTTTTTATGCCAGTGTCATGATGTTTTGGTTCCTATAGCTTTGTAGAATAATTCGAAGTCAGGTAGTGTTATGCCACTGGCTTTATTTATTTATTTTTGCTCAAGATTGCTTTGGTTATTCAGAGTTTTTGTTGTTGCATCTGAATGTTAGGATATTTTTTCTATTTCTGTGAAGNTTCCTTCCTTCCTTCCTTCCTTCCTTCCTTCCTTCCTTCTTTCCTTCCTTCCCTCCCTCCTCCTTCTTTCCTTCCCTTTTCCTTCCTTTCTTTTCTTCTACATTAGCACCCACTTATGAGTGAGGACATGGTATTTCTCTTTCTGTGTCTAGCTTATTTCACTTTCCATAATATTCTCCAAAGTCATGTATGTTTCTGCAAATAGTAGAATTTCATTATTTTTTCTTTTATGGCTGAGTAATATTCCACTGTGTGAATAGACCACATTTTCCTTACCCAGTCATCTGTTGATTATCATTTACTTTGTTTCCAACTCTTGGCTATTGTAAATAAAGCTTTACAGTAAACATGGGAGTGTAGATATCCCTTCAACATGATTTCCATTCCTTTGGTTATATACCCAGACGTGGAATTACTGGATCACATGGCAGTTCTACCTGTAGTTGTTTGGGGAACCTCCATACTGTTTTCCATAATGACTGCCTGAATTTATAGTCCCATCAACAGTGTAGGAGGGTTCTCCTTTCTCTGCATTCTGCCAGCATTTGTTATTCTCTGTCTTTTCTGTAATAGGCAGTCTAACTGCGGTGGGATGATATCTCAATGTGGTTTTGATATGCATTTCCCTGATGCTGAGTGATGCTGAGCAATTCTTCATGTGTCAGTTGGCCATTTGTATAT
>NW_007745184.1:8918-12050 GCF_000696425.1 Galeopterus variegatus
ATGTCATTGGTATTTTGATGGGGATTGCATTGAATCTGTAGATCACTTTAGGTGATATAGACATTTTCACAATGTTAATTCTTCCAGTACTAGGGCATAGAATGTATTCCACCTTTTTGTTTCCTCTGTAATCTTTCAGTAGTGTTTTGTACTTCTTGTTGTAGAGATCTTTCACCTGCTTACTTAAATTGATTCCTAGGTATATTATTATTTTTATTTTGGTAACTATTTACTATTGTAAATGCTTGCTTTCTTGATTTCTTTTTCTGCTTGTTTGTTATTGGAGTATAAAAATATTACTGATTTTCAAGTGTTGATTTTGTATCCTGCAACTTTACTGATCATTTATCAGCTCTAAGAATTTTTTGTAGAGACTTCAGGCTTTTCTTTGTATAGGATCATGTCATCTGCAAACAGGGACACTTTGACTTTATCTTTTCCAATCTGGATGCCCTTTATTTCTTTCTCTTGCCTGATTTCTCTGGCTAGTACTTTCAATACTATGTTAAATAGGAGTGGGAAGAGTGGACATCCTTGTCTCATTCCTGTTTCCCATTCACGATGATATTGGCAATTGATTTGTCATATATGGCTTTATTATGTTAAGATACTTTCCTTCTATACCTAATTTCTGAGATTCTTTATTATGAAGTGATATTGAATTTTGTCAAATGCTTTTTCTGCATCTATATAGATAATCATATGGATTTTGTCCTTGATTTTGTTGATGTGGTGTATTACATTTATTAAGTTGTGTATGTTGAACCATCCTTGCATCTCTGGGATGAATCCCACTTGATTTTGGTGCATAATTTTTTTATGCATTGCTGTGTTCTATTTGCTAATATTTCATCGAGGATTTTTGCATCTATGTTCATCAAAGATATTGGTCTGTAGTTTTCTTTTTTGTTGTATCTTTGGCTGGTTTTGTTATCAGAGTGATGCTGGCCTCATAGCATGAGTTTGGGAGAATGGCCTCTGTTTCAATTTTATGGAATAGTTTGAAAAAAATTGGCATTAATTCCTATTTATAGGTATGGTAGAATTCAGCAGTGCAGTCCTCTAATCTTAAGCTTCTCTTAAGAGATTGCTGATTATTGCTTCTATCTCCTTGCTTGTTATTGGTCTTTTCACTTTTTTCTGTTTATTTTTTTATTTTTTTATTAGGAGCAAGGAGCAGTAGTATTATTTAATCTAATCTGAAGACCTCATTTAAAATAATGAAATTCAGCTTCTTTCCATGTATTGTGATAATTTCTACATTTGGACTTCTAGTTTTATTTAATGTTTGCTGTTTTATATACTTTGTTGTACAAATACATTCATACTTTTTCCCTACATTGCAAAATTGGTCAGTTTCAATTTATTCCTTTCGCCTTTTCCAATCACAGTAACTTGAATATTTACTGTTTTTTAATATGTTTGCATTCTTATCAATCCCACTGAATGTTAAATTTATTTTATACATACATGGGAATAGCATCAGTTATCTATATTTTATTTTCTCATGTATTTAGTGTTATCAACAAACACATAAATATTAATTTACCTTTGTCTCCCCACTCTTCAAACATTTAATTCATCCTTCCCACTATATGAACTACTTGGAGTCTTTTAAAATGATGATTTAGGTTTTATTTCTTGGATATTACTAGATCATCTCATTAAGCAAGGGCCTTCCATCTACCAATCTTTATTTAATGCATATTAAGATTATCAATAACATTAGCATGATATACTTACCTATGCAGAAAGAAAATATAAGATCATCACTCACTAGTTTCCTCTTCTTTTATCTTCATCTGTCTATACATAATTTGTTTAACATGGACTCAATTTTTCCCCAAATATTGTACTCAATTGTTATATTTCTCTGAGATTTTACCTTGTCAAAAATTCTTTAATTTTTCTCTGACAAGTGAATTTTATCTTGGCTAAATATGTCATCAATAGCACATTACTTGCAATAGTTTCAAGATGTTATTCTGTGATTTTCTAATGTCATATATTTCTATTGTTAAAAACCCATAGAAGGCAGATTCTCTTTGTTAGCAACCGATTTAGTCTTTATCCAATTTCGCAATATTAATTATTTATTATTGGAATTCAAGAGGCTCTATAAAATATTGTTTCTTTTATTGTTAAAAACCCATAGAAGGCAGATTCTCTTTGTTAGCAACCGATTTAGTCTTTATCCATTTTCGCAATATTAATTATTTATTATTGGAATTCAAGAGGCTCTATAAAATATTGTTTCTTTTAATTTATTTTTCTGCCAGGGATTAAATGAGAAATTTTAGTCTGAAGATACTAGAGTTAAAAAAGAGAACTCCTTATTTGCACAAAGACAAAAAAAAAAATGGTCAGACACCTAATGAACCTAGTTCATGACTTTTAAAGATAAAGAGAAAAGTAAGGATCATGAGGTATTTGTAAAAAATCAAGAGTTCTAGAGGGTGGAATTAGGTAGTAAAAACAGATGTACAAACTGATCTCAAAGGTTAAAGGAAGAGGTTTAATTGTATAATTTAATGAATATGATTATCACAAAATGAATAAAAAATTAATATGATTATCAAAAATATTGAAAGAAGCCTGGGAAATAAAGTTAGACATTTGAGAGAATATAGAATTAAGACACAGAAATGTAGGAGGGAAAAGTCAAGAAATACATAGAAGTAATTCTTATATATCCCTATATAGGAATCTCTATATTCAAACTTTATAAATTTTATAATGAACAGAGAAAATGTAGGGGAAAAGCAGTTCCAGTATTTTGCTTTTACATATTTATTCTGTAATGTGTAACATTATTTAATTACTTAATGGTTCAATTATTTTATAATTTTACTACCTGGGCATTTTTGTATCAAATTACATCATCTGCAAATATTAAATGCTGTACCTTACCTTTACCAGTATTGGCAATCCTCATATTTTTCTTGTCTTAACCTACCAGCTAGACCTTTCAGAATAATTTTAGATGATGGCGATCGTAGCCATGATTTCCTTTAAAATTAAACATTGGTTGTTGGTTATAAATAGCTATTCTTACTCTCTTTAAGGAATATTTCTTCTGTATCTAATTCCTAAAAGGATTTGTTTTCACAAAAAAATAATACATCAGTAAGG
>NW_007745184.1:12948-14187 GCF_000696425.1 Galeopterus variegatus
TTTGATCCTAAGATTTCTTTGACTTCAGCATTTTTATGTGATAAATTTTATAAATATGTTTCTTTTAATTGAAATCTATTTGATTTCTTTGAATAAAAGATTCCTAGTTAAGAGTATTTAGTTTCATGTAACAGTCAAGATTAAGGTTCATTGTTGGGGGATAGTCACTACCTCATAAGTACTACAAGGGCAAGATTTTTGACTGTTTTTTTCATTGATTATTCTGAGCACCTGGAATAATGCCTGGCACATGCATATTGGTAAATATTTTAAAGAATAAATGAACAGAAATGTGCAAAACTTAAAAATTCAAGTATTATATGCACATGTGCATATGTGTATGTACATATATTCATTCTGAACATCTCTATACACTTTATATTATATTGCATATTATATTTATGACAGGAGTTACATTTGTACTGAATATCTATATATACTGCATGTAAATGCCTGTTAAATATTGTTGTTACTTGTGTAATTTAAACCAAATTATATGTGATATCTAACATAAACATAGTTGACTATAAGTTGTACATTTTTCCCAAGAGAAATAGTTGTTACAGAATTATGTAGGATAAATGACCCAAACATTGGCTGATGAATGATTTTCTTTTTCTTCTTTTCCACTTTGCATTAATGACAAACAAAACTTCAAGATATCTATTTTCCAGGGCTGTGGAAAGTTCACTAGATTGTATGTAGAGAGAAAGTCTTGCTCTTTTTTTAAAGATCTAATAAAATTATGTGTATTTTAGGCTGTGGTGAAAATGCCTGCTAACAGTAATAATACAGAACACTTTTAAAAGTTAGGCCACTGCTCCCCCAGAGAGGCCCGAGCCTCCTGCCCACAGGCATCAAGGCAGCTGTGCCAAACTGGCAGTCCTGGAAGGTTCATAGCCAGACAATAGGGTCAAATGAGTGGACCATGAAATCCCCTGCCACAAAGAATACACACGAAAGGAAAGGTACCAGAAATATGAAAAATCAAGAATGTACAACACCAAAGGATAATAATTCTAAAGCTCTAGATCCTATAAAACAAGAAGCCCTTGAAATGTCTGACAAGGAATTTCCAGTGATAATTCTATGGAAACTAAATGAGATACAAGAAAACTCAGCTGGACAACACAATGAAACGAAGAAAAGTATATAGGATCTTAAAGATGAAATGTACAAGAAAATCAATGCCCTGAAAAAGAATGTAGCAGAGCTTGTGTAGCTGAAGAATTCATTCAA
>NW_007745184.1:14440-15162 GCF_000696425.1 Galeopterus variegatus
TATGATATATTCAAAATACTAAAAGCCAGAGATTGCCAGCCAAGAATACTTTACCCTGCAAGGCTAACCTTCTGAAATGAAGGGCCAATAATATATTTCTCAGATAAACGAAAACTGTGGAAGTTCACCACCATACAACCACCCTTACAAGAAATTCTCAAGGGACTACTACATGTGGTATCTGAAAAATAACCACCACCACCATAAAAACTCAAGAATAATCAAAACCCACTGGTAAAATAAAAATGCTAACAATGAAGAGAGAAAAAAAAAGTTTATCTGCCACCCCAAGAAACCAACAAATACAGAAGACAAACAGTAAACCAGAAAGAAAGGAACAAAAGGCACTTAAAACATCCAAGCAAAAATCAATAAAATGCTAGGAGTAAATCAACACTTTTCAACAACAACTCAATGTAAAAGGATTAAATTCACCACTCAAAGACAGAGACTGACTGGATTAAAAAGGTGGACCCAACTAAATGCTGCCTTCAAGAGACTCACCTCACCTTTAAAGACACACATAGACTAAGAGTGAAAGAATGGAAAAAGATATGCCATGCAAATAGAAATGAAAAATGAGATGGAGGAGCTATTCTTATATCTGATAAAATAGACTTTAAACCGAAAACTATAAAAAGAGATAAAGAAGGCCACTGTATAATGAAAAAAGGATTTATCCATCAAGAAAACATGACAGTCATAATATATATGCACCCAAC
>NW_007745185.1:0-740 GCF_000696425.1 Galeopterus variegatus
TTAGAATGTAGACTTAAAATCAATGTGGACTTGCTGTACACGGATAGACCCCACCAAGGTGGAGATGACTGAGATTCTGGAAAGCAGGGCTGGGTCTTCAGGAACGGGAATACCACGATGTGAGACTTCCAGCCGTGGCTGGTGATGTGATGCTGAGGGGTCAGCCTCACCAGTTCCTTGACTCTACTGCAGCATTTTGGACTATTCTAAAATATGATTTCTCTCTGTCAGTAAGGGAAGGAGTGGCCTCTTCTCAGTAATGCCTCCTTTTCAGAGCATTCCGTTAATCAGTTACACCCTTGAGTGANCTTTTTGTCTTTTTTCATGACCAGTAACGGGATCGCAACCCTCGGTGTCGTGCCCGCACCGTGCTCAACCAGTGAGAAGACCGGTCTCTATATGGGATCCGAACCCTCGGCGGGAGCACCACTGCACCCCCAAGCACCGCACTCTACCGAGTGCGCCACCAGGCCGGCCCCAGTTTTCTATCTTGAGTCTCTGGTTTCTCTGGGAGCATCTTCCAGTGGCTGAAAAGGCCAAGCTTAGGAGTGGACCTAATAAGAGTCTGCTTACAAGGTTTGACCTCAGATACCCCAAGAATGAGAATCTGCTCCCCAAGACCCCAACTCCAAGACACTGGAAATTTCTTCAATACAACAGAAGACATTTAACTCCATCCTTAGAATGTAGACTTAAAATCAATGTGGACTTGCTGTACACGGATAGACCCCACCAAGGTG
>NW_007745185.1:6130-9453 GCF_000696425.1 Galeopterus variegatus
GTATGAAAATAAATGAATGCTGAAGGTTAGCCACAGGTTTTTATATAAAAATCAGATTTGCATATGCATAAAAATAAAATACACCTAGTAATATTTACACTATGATATAAACACACACAGTTAGCAGGGCTTACGTGGAAATATGATATTGCTTTTCTTATCTACATTTAATAACTTTTCTACAAAAACTATGTATTAATCATGTCATTTTATTTTAAATAAACAGAGATCAGTATGGCCTTGAGACCAAATTCTACTCGCAGATCCATGTAGAAAACCTCTTCCAAATGTCCTTCTTTCCACACCTGAGCACCTGGAAGGAACTTTGCCACCTTCATGGGGACCTTACCCCTCCCCACAACTTGGCATCACAATATCTGCCTTGTTAGTCCCAAAGGGTTGCTTTGTGTCTCAAAAGAGATTTTATATTCCAAAGTGTAAGTTATTTTTAGGTAAGCAAAAGAACAGGAATTAGATTATTCCGAAATTTCCAACCTCCATCATTTGGGCCTAAGCCAGATGCAAATTCGCGTTTGCTTTCCCTGCAGCGGACCAAGAGGCTCCGCTCCCCTCCACCCAGTGCGTTTCATAGTTGAGCCAGACAAGGTGATAGATTTCTCTTTTTCAACTTTTTTTTTTTTGCTTGGGGTATTGAATTGTACTTCTCACCCCTTTCTTTGTGAATAGTTCAGGGGGCCCTTACAAGAGACCTGATTGGATGGCACGACCAGTTTGAAAGGCTGGTTATGGGCTTTGGTGGTCCAGGCTGTGAAGAGAGGAAATGTGGGTTGTCTTATTACACTTTTTGCCTGGCCACATACCCAAGGTAGAAAGCTCAGGCTCTCCTACCATCTCTCTCTCCTTTTTGAGCACATGCAGGGCTGTGGGCATGGAAACCAGCTCTCTGCTGCCCTGGCAGGTGGACATGGACCCTGATGGAGATGTTGAGGGAAGGCTCCTGTAGGAGCTTCAGGAACTTTCTGCATGAGTCAGTGGGAAGATGTTCCCTGACCCACCTCCTTTGTCCCTTCCACCTCCTTTCTGCCATCTTGGGCCATGAGGTTGGCACCGTAGGAGGCTGGCTCCTGACCAGTCTGGGAATCTCTAAGGGAAAGAGAAACACAGTTCTGCTGTTTTAACCACTGCTGTTTGTTTTTTCCTGGGAAAGGGTAATGCAGCGAGGAGGAGCAGGTGGGTTTTTGACAACGCAGCCAAACCTAATCCTAACTGGTTTGTATTAGCCAGGGTTCCCCAGAGAAACAGAACCAGGAGGATATTTATAGAGACACATGTAAGAGGAGACTTATTATGAGAATTGGCTCACATGATATGAAGACCGAGAAGTCTCACCATCTACCATCGACAAGCTGGAGAATCAGGGAAGCTGGAGGTATAGATTCTAGTCCAGGGATAAAGCCTGAGAACCAGAAGCTCTGATGTCCATGCACAGAAGTTGGATTTCCTAGCTCAAGAAGAGAGAATTCGCCCTTCCTCTACTTTTTTGTTCTGTCCGGGCCCTTGATGGATTAGATGATGTCCACCCACATTAGTGAGGGCAGATCTTCTTTATTTCTACTGATTCCAGAGCTAATCTCTTCCAGAAACACCCTCACAGATGCACCCAGAATTAACGTTTCAGTAGCTACCCTTTAGCCCAGGCAAGCTGACCCATAAAATTAACCATCAACAATTAATTCTTCAACAGCTGACTGATATTCTTTTAAAATAGATTTTCCACTCAGTGCATCTCTTTTCCTCCCTTGCTTGTTTGTGCCTGTGTTACTCTCACCAGAATCTCAGCTAACACAGAAGAAGAGAGAGAGGGAATGACCCTCAATGGCTGGGCCGGTGGAGTTCCTGCTGGAGTTGCTCCGCGATCTCTCATGGGAGGTTTGTGCGGAAGAAGATACTAGGCGAGACTTTGATTTCTGAATTGTTGATGTTTTCAATTGTAAACAGGTATAGACAACATGTTATTTAAAACGTGTTTTAGAAGTTTTCTATTTTAAGCACACCAGCATAGAGAGAATAGTAACAAAGCCTCCATGTACCCCAAACCCAGCTTCAACAATCACCAACATTTTGCCCTCGTGTTTCATCTATCCAGTGGTTCTCCAAGCATGACTGGCAGCACATCAGCATCTCCTTGAGCTACTAGAAATGCAGATTCTAGGCCCTATCCCAGCCCTGAGGGATCAGCAATGCTAGAGGGGGTCCCCCTGATCTGGGTTTAATAGGCCTCCCAGTTACAGGGATGCTCACCAAAGACTGACAACCACTGCATCTGTCCCCACTGGGTTTGTTTGCTTGTTTGGCTCTGTTGAAGCTTATCAGAGCAATCAACACACTGCATATGTTTTTACAGCTAGACCTTCCATGTACATCTCTCAATCAAAAGGACCTTTCTTCTTTAATATAACAACCATGATGTGGTCACCTCCAACAAACCCCATCATTGTTTCTTAACATCATCTAATATCCAGTGCCTGTTCAAACATCCTTGATTATATCTAAAATGCCTTTTGACATCTGGTTTTTAAAATCCAGATCTGTATGAGGGCTACATATTGCATTGGCTGTAGGGTCACTTGATTCTCTTTTATCCTAAAATCATCTCCCTTCTCTACTTATTTATTTATTTATTTTTGTTTAGAGGAGACACATCATTTGGCCTATGGCATGTCCCGTGTGTTCAGAAGATTTTTAAACCTCTGTGTTTCCATGACCACAGCTATATGACAAATACTTCTGTGAAAACTGAGTATTCGGCCCCTGTGAGGTTCAGGCAATGAGTTGATGTCATGACCCAGGCCCTACTCTCCGCCTCACGGGGGACCGTTCTAGTTCCTGATGGCACCATGGCCAGAATCACCTACATCAGCCCAAAGCTTAGGTTGGAGGTGGGGAGTGGGGGGAGGGGGAGGACGCTGACACAGGAGCAGGAGCGGCTGGCACACAGCAGGTGCTCTATCAGCATTTGGTGCCTGAGCAAACCAATGAAAGAGAAGGACTGATTCTCTGTGCCTCGCAGTCCTGAGAGCCAGCACCTTGCTCCGTTCCTGACTTAGGGCGTCAGATCCTTTCTCCTGGATCCCTGCAAACTGACTGTGTCTGAGACCCAAGTGTCCCTTCTGGCCGGTGACTGCAGCAGGTGAAGCTCGGAGGAGAGGATGTTTTCCTCATTTATTCTAGCTCAGTTGTGTCCCTGCCAATGCCTGCGTGATGAAAAAAATAAAAATGAAAAAAGGAGCGAAGCAACAGAAACTCTCAGTCGTGGCTGGTGGGAACACAAAATGGAACAGCCACGTTGGAAGAGAGTTTGG
>NW_007745185.1:14942-15162 GCF_000696425.1 Galeopterus variegatus
GTATTCGGCCCCTGTGAGGTTCAGGCAATGAGTTGATGTCATGACCCAGGCCCTACTCTCCACCTCACGGGGGACCGTTCTAGTTTCTGATGGCACCACGGCCAGAATCATCTACATCAGCCCAAAGCTTAGGTTGGAGGTGGGGAGTGGGCGTGTGGAGGGAGGACGCTGACACAGGAGCAGGAGCGGCTGGCACACAGCAGGTGCTCTATCAGCATTT
>NW_007745186.1:0-200 GCF_000696425.1 Galeopterus variegatus
TGATATATATCTCATTTTAATATTTATCTCAAATATTGATCCTAAGCATCAATGGAACTGCCCCTAATTACTTCACCAGTTATTGAGATAATTCAATGAGTTGATTTATGTTAATGTGCTTTCAATTGCTACTGCAGGTCAGATATATATTCAATAGAATTAGGGAAAAAAAATAAAATAAAAGTATTAACTATTACAAT
>NW_007745186.1:2314-2741 GCF_000696425.1 Galeopterus variegatus
AAAAAAAAAAAAATAAACAAGAAAAACATTTGGATTATAGCACATGGCAAAGGAGAACTACTCAGCATGGGTAGAATTGGGCTATGACCAACAATAAAGAATTTGCTAAATATCCTGGGACTAGAAGGTGACAAAACAGAGTATCAGAATGGAAGCACAGGGTATTTCTAATACATGGAAATAAATGCTTGGCAATAATTTGCAGAAGTGAAGGTGTGTGGGATATCTTGGCCATTTCCAAAATATATTTCTTTAAAACTCTACTTATTCATAAGCAATGTTATTTTATGTTGTGATATGAGATTTTCATCCTGTTGCTCTAATACATTTCTGCTACCTCAAAGTTAGTTTTCCAATGCTCTTTAACATCATTCTCTTATGGTAGTAGGAAACTTATTCCAATGTAGCAAAAAGGTTTTTGTTTTTG
>NW_007745186.1:7392-10153 GCF_000696425.1 Galeopterus variegatus
ATAAAAAATTTGTTGATGTTTTTATATAAAAGCAATGAAAAACTGGAATTTGAGTAAAAACCCAAAACCGTTTACATTTGCACAAAAAAGAAGTACTTAGATATAAATCTAACAAAATATATACAAGATCTGTATGAAGAAAACACTGATGAAAGATATTGGTGAAGAAATAAATAGAGAGATATTCCATATTCATGTACAGAAAAACAGTATTTTCAAGATGTCTGTTCTTCTCAACTCAATCTATAAGTTCAATGAAATCCCAATCAAAATCCCAGCAAGCTATATATATATATTTTTTTTTGATATTGACAAACTAATTCTAAGTTTTATATAGCGAGGCAAAAGACCCAGAATAGCCAACACAATATTAAAGAAGAAAAGCAAAGTTGGAAGATTTACACTAGCCATCTTCAAGACTTAATATAAAGATACAGTAATCAAAACAGTGTGGTATTGGCAAAATAAGTAAATAAATAAACAAAATAGATCAATGAAACAGAATAGAGAGCCCAGAAATAGGTCTGCATAAATCTAGTCAACTGATCTTTGACAAAGGAACAAAGACAATGCAATGGAGCAAAGACCATCTTTTCAACAAATAGTGCTAAAATAACTGGACAACCATATGCAAAAAAATGAATCTAGACACAGACATTGGACTCTTCCTAAAATTAACTCAAAATGGATCATGCAAAAAAATGAATCTGGACACAGACATTGGACTCTCCCTAAAATTAACTCAAAATGGATCATAGACCTAAATATAAAGCACAAAACTATAAAACTCCTTATGCAAAAAAATGAATCTAGACACAGACATTGGACTCTTCCTAAAATTAACTCAAAATGGATCATAGACCTAAATATAAAGCACAAAACTATAAAACTCCTAGTAGATAACATAGGAGAAAATCTACATAACCTTGAGTATGGTGATGACTTTTTACATATACGTATAACCATGAAAGAAATAATTGACAAGCTGAACTATATTAAATTAAAAACCACTGCTCTGTGAAAAACACAGTCAAGAAAATGAGAAAAAAGCAACAGAGAGAAAATATTTGCAAAATACATATCTGATAAAGAAAATTTATTCAAAATATGTAAAGAACTCTTAAAACTCAACAATAAGAAAACAAACAACCCAACTTAAAAATGGGCAAAAGACCTGAACAGATACCTTACCAAATAACGATTTAGAAAATGGCACCAGGTGGCAAAGAAATGTATAAAACGATGTTAAACATGTCATAAGGGAATTGCAAATTAAAACAATAAGATACCACTACACACCTATCAGAATAGCTAAAATACAAAATACTAACAACACCAAATGCTGGTAAAGATGTGGAGCAACAGAAACTCTTATTCATCACTGGTGAGAATGAGAAATGGTACAACCAGTTTGGAAGATGGTTTGACAATTACTTACAAAGCAAAACCTACTCTTTCCATATGATTCAGCAATCATACTTCTTGGTATTTATCCTCATGAGATGAAATTTTATGTTCACAAAAAACCTGCACATGGATATTTATAACAGATTTATTCATAATTGCCAAAATTTGGAAGTAATCAAGGTATCCTTCAATGAGTGAATAGATAGACAAACTGTGATATATTTATAATATGAAATATTATTCAGAGACAGAAATCTCACTCATAAGTGGAATCTAAGAAATACAAAGGTGGTTCTCATAGAAATAGAGAATATAATAATACTTACCAGGATCTGAAGTGGGAGAGGGAGTAGGACAGAAGCGAAGAGATGGATTAATGGGTACAAAGTTACAAGTAGATAGGAAGAATAAATTCTGGTGTTCTAGGCTAATAAAATTATACAGCATATTTCTAAACAGCTAGAAAAGAGGATATAATTACCACAAAGAAAAGATAAATGTTTAGGTGATGGATATGCTATCTACTGTAAGCAAACCATTGTACAATTATATGCATGTACTGAAACAACATACTGCAACCCACAAATACGTACAATTAAAATAAAAAAGAAACAAGATTTATTTTTATTCTCTATCCATAACAATATAGAAGAAATATAAACACAACTTGTAAAAAATGGAAAAAATAAATGAGATGTCAATAAAAACAAAGACACAGAGGAAACTTAAATACATAGTGCTATGTGAAAGGAGCCTATCTGAAAAGATTACATACTGTATTAGTCCAACTATATGACATCCTGGGAAACATAAAACTATAGAAACTGTAAAAAGATCAGTAATTTCAAGGATTTGAGGTAGGGGAAAGGAGAAATGAGTTGGTGGAACATAGGGGATTTTTAGGGCAGTGGAACTATTCTGTATGGCACTGTAGTGATGGACACATGTCATTAAAGTGTATGTGTCAAAAGCCATAGACAGTAAAATGTGAAGAGTGAAACTTGATGTAAATTATGTACTTTAGTTAATAATAATTCAATCATAGCAGTGTTGGCTTATCAAATGTACTCATACACGTACATGTTAATAATAGGAGAAAAATGTGTATAGGGGGTAAAGGAGTTTATGGGAACTCTGTATTTTGTGCTTACTTTTTTCATAAATCTAAAACTGCTTTTAAAATATAATCTATTAATTTTTTAAAAAGACAATGGGGCAAGAGGGAGAAAATAACAGAGAAACAGAGAGCCTACTGTGGTGGTGATATAGCAAGCTCAGAGGAGGAGTGGTGCGAGATGATGTTTGGCAGCAGGGACCATATATGATACAGTCAGAGTGCCAAGAGAAGGCATCA
>NW_007745186.1:10603-11044 GCF_000696425.1 Galeopterus variegatus
AGATGATGTTTGGCAGCAGGGACCATATATGATACAGTCAGAGTGCCAAGAGAAGGCATCAGAATGTATTAAATGATGACATGACACAATCGACCTAAGACAGACAAAGTTTTGGATTATAGATTAGGTGGAACGAGATTGATGGCAAGGGAGGAAGTGGACAAACAAGTGGTTATTATAAGAGAAAAAGGTTAAAACTAAGGCAGGGTAGAATAGATAGGGAGACCTTTATAGAAATTCCATGAAATTTAAACCCTTTAAGGTATCTTATCTCTGTAAATAAAATTGGACTTATACGTATTTCTTAAGAACTATGTAGGAACACCATATACCGCTTTTAAAAAATAAAGGTATAATTTCTGAAACCAAATGAAATAAATGCAAGTTTGACCCCAGCCTACTAGGACAAGGCCCTGACAATTCTCCCGAAACTCTAGACAG
>NW_007745186.1:14798-15161 GCF_000696425.1 Galeopterus variegatus
CTCCTACTTCATAGAGATGTTGTAAGATTAAGTTAGCTTGTTAATGTATAATACATTAAAAATAGTAAATATGCAATTAGTTTCAGCTGTTGATGTAATTATTTTATAATTTTTACCTGAATTATTTATCTTTTACATGCCATTATTTCATTATGATAACAGTAATACCTATGTCATAACTAGGCCAGTTTCTTTTATGATGTCACAACCTTATAATTGGTCTTTCTTCCACTAAGAATCTTTTTTCCATGTCTTCAATGAGGAAAAAAAAAAAAAGCATTATTACTACTTAGAGCATACTCAATAGAGAACCCAGAAATCACCCCTCAGGCTTACAGCCATCTGATATTTGACAAAGGGAAC
>NW_007745187.1:0-201 GCF_000696425.1 Galeopterus variegatus
TAACTAAGACAAGTCAAATTTAACAATTCATTTGAGCAAAAACAATTCATGAATCAGGCAGAACTCAGAACCAGAAGAGGTTCAGAGAGTTCTACCCAGCCACCTGGTCAGTGGACTATTAGGCTGAATGTGGAAGGAAGGTAGAGAAGTCGTCTGATAAGCTACACCGAGGCGTTTGCCTTATTTGGGTATAGTGTGATG
>NW_007745187.1:5560-6837 GCF_000696425.1 Galeopterus variegatus
AAAATGGATGGGAGGATAAGTGGCAAGACAGGTGTTAATGGAATATAACAAAGAAATGATCATAGTTAGAACTATCTAATAAGCATGGAATTCCTTGAGAGCTGGTGAGTTCCCAGTGGCTTATGTCCTACATGTAGATCCCTTTCCTTTAATTCCAGAGATTCTCTAAATGTAGATAGGTGAGATTAAAAAAAACAAACAAACAAAAAACAGAGCATCTGAAGTCCTTTCCCTTCCAACCCAGAGACCCATGAAATCAGCTTTCTGGAGGGAGCCTGGGTTCTTAGCAAATTATCATAGAATTATGAGTGGGCCCCTTGGATATGACGACTTTGGGAACATCTCTCCTGCCACTGTTTCTCAATTTGTATTCAAAGAAGTATATTAAAAGAATAATAATTTTTTTCATGAACATGCAGAAATATGATTATGTGAGTTCATCTTTCTATAAGATATATTGATCCATTTGCTAAAGTTTGCATAAGCAAACAGTATTTCAAAAGATAGTTACGTGTTTTGTTCTTCTCTTATTTTGTGGAAAGAATAAGAGAAAGTTGGAACTTTAAAAGGGGTGACAAGTTTTGTATGTGGGTATTTTTTTTTTTTCATTGATAAAATGGCTTAAGTATGTTCTCACCTAGTGGAACTTGCTTAAAAATATCTACTGAAGTTTTTCATAGTTTTTCCAGGTTACCAATTATATTTTCAGCTTTAAAATATAACTTTATGAGCATAATTTTAGCATTTTAGTCATTTTTTTACAGGGAGAGATGCTGTAACTCCTAATATGTTAAAATTTTCTGCAGCTTCACCTGAATACTATGAAACGTACTCATTGGGAGAGAAAGAGAGTGAGTGAGAGACAGCATGCTATGCTTTCTAGAAGTGCTTATTTTGAGTGAACCGTCTTAATTATTTAGGTTTTTGAGTCCTTAGTGAAAAAGATGATACTTCAAAAATTTCGTGGAAAGATACATATTATTTTTCAATTCTATTTTTCCATGAGCTTTTAGAGGTACCCTCATATTAGTAACTGTTGATTACTAACCAGCATAGTAAATCTTCCTACCTGTCGAAGGGGATTACTTTGGATTTATATAGAGAAATTATAGAACGAAGGTCTTTTATGATAAAACCGTCACCATAATGAATTATCTCTGAAATTTGGCAGTGAGGATTTTGACACAGTATCTGCTTAAGTTGGAATGCACTTCTGGGCTGGCCAGACTTTTTTCTAAGTCTGAGTTTCCATTTATGTTTGGAAAAGTTTAAAATCG
>NW_007745187.1:8318-9593 GCF_000696425.1 Galeopterus variegatus
GCCCAACCAAATTTTTATTGCTTAGTATACTGCTGTATTCTCACTTGGGACACCGTTTGTGACATGAGTCCAAGGACACTCCTATAGTGAAACTGTAGACCTGAACATATTTTATGACCAGACAGTCCTGGGTCAACAACTACCACAGGGAAGTCCAATTAACAAATTTATTCATTTCAGCCCTATTTACACTTCTGCTGTCAACTCTAATTACTTATTTTTGAAATAAAAACTTTGGCTTTCATGATGGTCTCCAGTGTCTGTCAGTGAATGATAATCTGTTTGAATCTCTTCAGCTATATTAGAATTTCACAGGTCTGCCATCTGGTAGTCGGAACCAAAGCTCCATCAATATTTATACATACAAAATGACAGTTCCTGAGAAGGGATGGTTTCCACTTAAGTGAATGCATGGTTAATGTTTATACTAGAATTGCAAACATAGCCATGGTTTGTGAGTTAATTAAGATTATCCCATGCTATGGATGTTTTAGTCTTTAACAGGAGTCGTTATGTTTGAAACTTACAGGACATAAAACCTGTGTTTTCACTAGTGGGGGAGTGGGGAGAGACAGGTTGGGTAGATGATCAGGGTAGTGAAGGGTAGATAGCCCTGTCTGCTTACCACTTGCCTTATACCTGGTGTCTTCCAGAAACACTGCTTTGCACAAAAGCACTGGCAATGTTGATCTCCCCTCAAGTGGACTTTCACTCTTCCACAGTGAACAATTCTGGGACCGTTGAGTGCTTGTGAAATTCCCCCAAATTTCTGGGGTGTAGGCAAGCACTAATGCTGCCAGTGAACAGAGCTTCATCTCAGCCTATAGATTCAGAATCTGAAGCGTGACTCACAGGAATGACATTGCTACCAAACGTCGGATGTTTGCAGAGTAGAAGGAACTGCAGAGATTTCTGTCCCTACACTCTCCTGTGAGAGATGTGACTCCAAGGTACAGAGAAGTTAAGCCCAGCATTTGCTGACGTGATCACGGTCTCACTTGCTCTGGGACAACACCCAGAATCATTGCGTATCTAGCCTTTTCCTTGTAGCTCATGCAAGTTCTTCTTAGCTTTTGTGGGTCCTTGACTATGTTAACTGCTAAATACATGTCTGGAAAAATAACTTGTTGGTCAATATGAATACTGGTTAAGTGTATATCTCCTTTGAAACAAACCAAGAGTACTAGAAAAAAAATAATAATCCAAAAGATTAATTGTGGATAGTTAATGGCTTTCAAAAATTATTTGTTCTAGACTGAAATATCAGAATTCCTA
>NW_007745187.1:14771-15157 GCF_000696425.1 Galeopterus variegatus
ATATTAATTTATTTTTTAAATCTCACAATAGTGAAGTGTTCTAGGCTTAATAGAAGTTTATTTTAAAACATTTTGAACCTTGAAACATAATTTTCTTTTGGATGGTCAGCTCTGGTTGGTTAGATAAGGTTGACATAAGCACCATGCTAAAGAGGAGTCAAAAGTAAAACAGCAATTAATACCCATAGTGACATAGCCCTACCCTTAAAAGCTTGTGAAACAGCGTGGGTGTCAAATCTATAGGTAATAACAGTATGGCATGGAGGTGGCATGACAGGTTAAGCATGAAGTTCCTGAGAATTCACAGAAGGGACCTTTAATGTATGGTGTCAGGAAATGATTCGTAAAAGAGGATTAGGAGTTTACAAGTGAGGGTGTGGACAGTG
>NW_007745188.1:0-725 GCF_000696425.1 Galeopterus variegatus
CGGGATGACAGAGCACATTTGCTTTTGCAAGGACACTTGGGTTGGGTTCTTGCTTGAATTTCGTTACTCTGTTCTAACACATTCAGTTTCCTTTAATGTAATTGACATATTATCTCTCAATAAAGCTGTTAACATAACAAATCAAAAGGCTTGTAACTGACATAAATGCATGGGAATTCTCCGAATGCTGCCATCTGCAGGAGGACACAACAGACCCAGGGGACCAGACCAGGGCGAGATGCAGATGCTGGAAGAGGTGGTGGTCAAGGTGCCTGCCATCGGGGAGGTGGCCGGGTGGTCACAGTACAAGGGATGTGGTTTCAAAAGGAAGGAATCAAAGTGTCAAGGAGACGAGGGCCTGGCATGTAAGATTTAGAGCTTGCAATAAGGAGAAAGGAGGGAAAGCATTGAAATGCAAAAGAAACCCAAGGAAGGGGTCTGCAGGGTGTTCAAAATACGTCTGCTCAGGAAGGAGCCCCAGGGGTACATTAAGCCACGCCCATGCTCTTCTGCGGCTGATACAACTTTGGTGTTGATCCATATTCAACCCATCAGGAAAATACCCAATTTCTGAGCTGCCAAGTTACAAAGTGTCTTGGTAAAAGACCTGAAAGTGGAACACAGTATCAAGTCACATTGTAATAAACTTGCTGACATTTCACCGTGGACATTCCACGTCACCCCCTGCAGACTCTTTCCTCCTGTCCGCAGCCGTCTCAGGAGGG
>NW_007745188.1:4046-7777 GCF_000696425.1 Galeopterus variegatus
AAAAGGTCATTTCAGAGCAATAATATTTTCAAGAAATCATAGCTATTATGACTTTCATTCAAGTATAAGGGGTACAAAGAAGGGATTGTTGGTGATGACAAATATTAGTCCTCATGGCCAGCTTAACATCAGCACGGCCAGGTTAAGCAACTTCCCCCTTCTGCCTCCCCTCTTTCCCTTTTTGCTCCAGGAACTGAGCAGTGAAATTCCTCTCCTGGGAAGGGGTAAACATGACCATTATCATCAAAGGAATGCCTTGTGGGCTGCAGTAGCCGGCTTTGGGCTGGAGCGCTTTGCACTGATCTAGTAGTGACACTAATTAGAAGCCTATGTCCTAACTGACCCTTAGCAGACTGCAAGGGTTTTGTCACCTTGCATAGCACTGATTTCAAAATTGCCCATTACTCTGCCAGAACCTCAAAGGNTTTGTCACCTTGCATAGCACTGATTTCAAAATTGCCCATTACTCTGCCAGAACCTCAAAGGCTTACAAACCCCTGTTTTCCTTGGTTTGGTGGAACCGATCTGGCTTGGTCTCCCCTCCACGTTAGCAGAATAAAGCTTTTTGGCTGAAATAGCGCCTGGCTTGGGTCTCTCTCTCCCTTTTCTCCATCTCGCCGAACCTAACAACAAATAACTCCCAGAAACCTTTAGTGGGTTGTAGCATCTGGTTTTCAAGCCAGGGGTCACTGCTGGGTGACATGAACCTTCACTGTGAACACTCAGTACCCATCTAACTTTATTGGAAGTTCAAGATTGCAATGGTTTTCTGACTATAAATGTTTTAAAAATTAAAAGCAACAATTTGGGTTTAATTGGTGTCACTTAGGACTTTTTCCCTTGTACTGATTAGAAAACTGAAGGTCATTTAGTATGGCCAGAGTGTAGGCAGGAACGGGAAGAGGCGACCCCACCCGAGGGACAACCCTGTGTCCTCTGTCAATGCACGAGCCCCCTTTGCATCAGTCTGCACTGGACCCTACCACAATCACGGCCGTGGATGCCAGAAACATCAAAGCCCCCTGCAAGGAGCCCCACCAGAGGACATTTATGAATAATCAGAAACCACACTTGAACGGGTTTTTATCATTCAAACCCAAAGTAGAGATGTCTAAAGAAATTAAGTGTCTCCCACATCCTTAGAGGCTCAGGGACAGAGAAACTGACCTCCAAAGCCCCGTCCGGCTTTCAGACAGAACCAGAATAAATCATTCTGGGGTTTATCTGGAATGAGGACATCCTGTGAGAGGGACGTGAGCTACTCAGACACACCCAGAAAAGAGGGAAAGGCTGTTCCATTAGAATACCGTGGACCACTGTCATCCTGTCTCCTGATGAACAGCCCTGGTCTTCATCTCAAACCAAGAGCATCCAAGTCTCCCTCCCCCAAATGAGAAAATGCTTCTTTGCAGACTACAGTTTTAAAGGAAAGGCCTGGAAAAATCTCACCCTTTACTGTGCAGTCGGGAGGAGATGTAGACAGCCAGGCCAATATAGGAACCTGATTATGATACTTATTAAAGATATCTGGTTGGGTCTTTAACTCAAGGAAAGAGAGAGAAGCCCAGGATTCAAACTGCATGAAACAAGAAAGAAAAGAAAACGATAGTCACTGTGCTAATTCACTAGGGAAGCACCAACCTGTACCATGCTAAGGAGGTAACTGGAAGTTTCTTTCTCTCTTTTCAGTACAGGGGAATTTTTACAGGTCTTTGGACTTTTGTTGTTAATGGTCTTTAATCTAGATAAAACATACTCATGTGAAATAGTCTTGATTTGTTGAATGTAGGCATTAAAAAAAAAATATTCCCAGTGATCTTTCTCCTACAAATATCCCATTTTGGTTTAATTCTGTGTGTTTGCAGTAAGTTGGCTTTTGCTTGGAATGTTTCCTGCTGAGCTTAAAGTTTTCTTGGATAATTATTAGCTCCAAGAGCAACAGGAAATAGCAAACGGTGACCTTCTCCCCTTCTTTCCACTGGGTTTGGAAATCAAATCATAGATCATAGAAACAACATTTTTTAACAGAGACAGATAAGATGCCAAAAGACATTTTCAAACTTCTGTTCATTAAACAAAGCATGAAAGCTAGGAGACATGACTTAAGTAGCCCATCAGATTCAAGAAAAGGATTCGAGGACTCAGGGTCTGTGTAATTCAACCTCAGCTTAATTCCTGCTGTGTTATCTCTGGTGAAGGAGCCAAGGAAGGAAAAAAATGCCCCAAGGTTATTCCAGAGGCACAGGGACCCTTCTAGAATATCAGTTGTTAGGGGAAGGCTAGATTGGAAATTGAAAAAGCTAAATTCAGTCCCAAGTAAAAAGAAACAAAACGAGGCTCATATATCTTAAAGATATATCTTTGATTTGAATAGTTTGCAGAGGAAGCAAGATGACTCTACACAACAAATATTATCAGCATGACAATGTCTGTTGAGCAAAACTATTTGCACCAGTGGATGAGTCACTGACTTAAACAACATGTAAAACAGGCCTTTTCAGTATGGGGGAATGTTTTTGGGTCCTTGGATTTTTGTTGCAATGGTCTAGATAAAACACACCCGTGGAAAACAGTCTTGATTTGTTGAATGTAGGCATTAAAATAATATATATTGTCCTTGGCTTAATTTGGCATCCTTAAGTTAAGGAATCGAGGTTAAATGCTGAAGGATAGGCTCAAAGAGTCATGAACTTTATCATCAGTAATGGAACAAAAATCTGAGAAATGTCTGTCAATTTCAGCCTGCTCTGCTGTACTCATTGGCACAGGCAACCCAGGCGGTGCCAGTGGTGGCAGGATCGAGAAGACAAACTACCTCCCATGCCACAAGGTTACAGGTTGAACAAGCCTCTAACTCAACAGCTGTCTTGGGAACAGACTCCGCTGTCAGGGTCAGATTTGGCAATCTGCATGTGACCCTCCCCACTTTAAGATTCATCTGCCTGTCGCCGTTGGAAAAACCCAAATGGAACACCTTGAGGAGCAGACACTGTGAGAACCAAGTCCAGGTTCAGCAGCCAGAGGGAGAAATATACATGAAAACCACATGGTGAGTTTGGCCTTAATCGTTCATGAAAACTGGCTACATAAGCTTTCAGAGAAGGGCACGGGCACTTGCCCTGTTTCGATTTTATTCTCAGGCTAGCAACAAATCTCAGTGAAGGTGACTTTGGGAGGAGCTGAAAAGGGGAGCACTTTGAGGCTGAGGACCCGGCCCCTCTCCAGCCACCCTGGGAGCAACCACCTGCTCCACTCCTCTGCCTTCTGCCAAGAGCCCCGTGGGCTGCTAGAAGCAAAACCAAAAAGGAAGAATGGTGTCTGCTTGCCCACCTTGTCGAACGATGGTAGATGGCTCCCCGCCATGCAGACTGGCTCTCCCAATGGAAGGCTCGCCGATGTCCGTCCAGTAAACCATCTTGTCCACGCAGTCAAAGGCCAGTCCAATGATGACTTTAGCCTGGAAGCGAAGACCAGGGGTGAGAACAGACCACACACAGCACCCGAGTAACTCACGGTGGCAAGAATCTCTTCATGCACTCGCAGGTACTGGGAAATCTTTTCTAATAAAGTGTCTTCAAGTCTTTTGTCCATTTAAAAATTTTTATTATTGAGTTGTAAGAGTTCTTTAGATGAGGACACTTCAAAAAGTTCATGGAGGGCCGGCCCGGTAGTGCACTCGGTAGAGTGCGGCGCTTGGGAGTGCAGCGGCGCTCCCGCCGAGGGTTCGGATC
>NW_007745188.1:9023-9898 GCF_000696425.1 Galeopterus variegatus
TTCTGAATAAGCTCACCTGCCAGGCCAAGCTTACATAACAGCCGATGGTAACTGCAAGGAACTCCAGATCATAAAACTGTGCTTTTAAATTTATTATATTATATTACAAATCTGTGTATCATAAATTTATACTTAATTTATATTATATTTAGATTGCAAATTAAATTTATATTGAGATACATGGTATAACTACACATATACATAATATTGTATTATATGTACATTAACTATTAACTATCTAGGTGGCCTCTGAAAATGCCAAGACAGCCTCGTGCACCTGTAGGACAGACATTCTCTCAAACCATCATCACCATGTGCTCAGCCCACCTATGGATGGCTCTTTTCCTGTATCCCTGCTCATCGGCTTCCCTGCCTGCCCCCCATCTTACTAAGATAAGAGAAGATGTCCTTCAGGAAACATACTCAGAGTCCCTTACCACACACCGATTCTTACAAAAGTGTAGCAAAAAAGGACAGAAGGAAGCAAAGTTGAGTAACCTTTTACATTTGATTTGAGTTCAACAAAAATCTACTGAGCTACACTTATGTTTGAAGAGACACCAAGATTTAGCTACTCTGAGTAAGCCAAGTTGTCCTCAGAAGAGGCACATCAACTACTTGCCACTAAGTCATTTAACAAGTATTTATAAGATGCCCATGATGCATGACCAACTATGGTGATATTTAGACAAGACCCTATCCTCGTAAGAACGCCATGTAACTTAAATTATCTGAAGCGACTTAGAGACTGCCTCAAAACAAGACATCTTCCTGCAGGTTGGTTTGGCAAAGCCTAGTTCAGGTCTCCAGCAAATGGAAGTATTTAAAAACCAGAGGTATTTATACTTATGTAAAATTTAACCATTTGGAGAAAC
>NW_007745188.1:11113-12278 GCF_000696425.1 Galeopterus variegatus
GAGGCCAGGGAAAGGCTGTGGGGACCACGTACATGGAAGACCAGGAAGATCAGGGTTATCAGTACATGCTTCCTCCTCAAGAGGACAGGTCAAAAAAGACAGTAACCTTGACCTCAAACCACACACAAAAATTAACTCAAAATGGATCAAAGGCTTAAACATAAGAGGTAAAATGGTAAAACTCTTAGAAGAAACCACAGGCGGAAAGTCTCATGGCATCGGACTTGACCATGATCTCTTGGATTTTACACCAAAATCACAGGCAGCAAAAGAAAAAAATAGGTAAATTGGACTACATCAAAATTAAAAATTTCTGGGCATTGTAGGATGCAATCGATGGAGTGAAAAGGCAACCTATGGAATGAGAGAAAATATTTGCAAATCATATATCCTATAAGAAGTTAATATCCAGAATATAAAAAGAATTACAACTCAACAACAATGAAAAAAACTGATTAAAAAGTGGGCAAATGATGTGAATAGACATTTTACCAAAGAAGATATAAGAATGTCCAATAAGCCAATGAAAAGATATTCATCACTAATCATTAGGGAAATGCAAATCAAAACCACAATGACATATCATTTCATACCCATTAAAATGGCTATTACGAGAAAACACACACGTCCACACACAAATAGAAAGTAGTAAGTGTTGGTGGGGATGTGGGGCAATTAAAACACCAGGGCTCTCCTGGCGGGCATGTAAAATGGTACAACCACTGCGGAAAACAGTATGGCGGTTTCTCTAAAAGTTGAACATAAAATTACCATGTGATCTAGCAATTCCACTCCAGGATATACATCCAAAAGAAGTGAAAACAGGGACTTGAACAGATATTTGTACACCCATGTTCAAAGCAGCATAATTCATAACAGCCAGAAGGTAGAAGCAACCCAAGCGTCCAATGATGGATAAATGGATAAATCGAATGTGCTGTATCCATACAATGGAATATTGTTCAGCCTTAAAAAGGAAGGAAGTTCTGACATATGCTACAACATGGGTGAACTTGAAGACATCAAGCTAAGTAAAATAAGCCAGACACAAGAGGACTAATACTGTATAATCCTACTTACTTGAGGTTCATAGAGTAGTCAAATTCATAGAGACAGAAAGTAGAATGGAGGTGATAGGGGGCTGGGGCAGGGGTTGGGGGAGAAT
>NW_007745188.1:13207-15153 GCF_000696425.1 Galeopterus variegatus
TCATAGAGACAGAAAGTAGAATGGAGGTGATAGGGGGCTGGGGCAGGGGTTGGGGGAGAATGGGGAGTTATTATTTAATGGGTACGGTGTTTCAGTTTGGGATGATAAAAATAGTTCTGGAGACGGATGGAAGTGATGGTTGCACAGCACCGTGAACGTACTTAATGCCACTGAACTGTACACACTTAAAAGTGGTTAAAATGGTTAAAAGAAAAAGACAAGACAGCGAACCCTTATCCTGTTGTTTTGGCACCCTCCCCCCTCCTATCCCACCTCAATTCTCTGCCTTTTATGGCCTTTCATGACATTTAGCCTCTCCCCTGGGTCTTGGGGAAGAGTGACTTTCACAGGGACTTTAATCCATCTACTACCTGAGAGCATGTGCTGGAGGCCACAAGGGAGCCAGATGAGGATCCTTGAGGGGTTTGTGTTTTGGGCATGTGATAGGAAAATGCAACAATCATTCATGTATCTGGTTGGCAAATATTTTTTGAATACCTCCCCATGTGCCAAGCACTGCTTTGAGTCTATAAACACCACTGTGAAACCAGTACCTCCATGAAATAGATGGATCTGGGAATGAGGGAGGGTGGCAGGGAATGGAGTGGGAGAGGTAGCCTGAGGCCAGATCCTAGAGGGCTTTGAGGACCATGGGGAGGACTGGATTTTATTGGAGAGAAGAGGGAACCCACTGAAGAGTTTCATGCAGGAGAAAGACACGAATCTGATCAAGGCTGTTTTGTAAGAGGCTTTTGAAAAATGTTTTTTCTTGGATACATTTGGCTGATGTTTCCTCCTTGGACAAAAAGAGGCAAAATGACAGTGGATGGCATCTGTGATGGGGAGATCAATGCAGAGAGAGAAAATACGGGAAGCAGAGACACCCTGAAGGCTGGCCAGTGGCAGGCACAATGACATAAGTAGCATCTTTACCAGGCACTGTCCATCAGGCTCTGCTGCCACCATGGAGGAACGCTAGGGCTTCTGCTGGACTTTCATTTACAAGAACCAATGACTTGGCCCCAGACTCTCCCAGACCCTCGTGTCCCCTCCCACTGCCCCAGCAACTCTGACCTAACCCCACAGTGCAAGCCCCCAGGTCTGTTAGGTTTCTTGGCAGCAGGCAGGATGGCAGATAAAACAGAATGGATTTTCAGAAGTGTCCAACCTCCATCGAATGACAAAAATCCCCAACTTACAAAATGCATCTTTGTAGCTTTGTAAAGCCTATAAGCCAAAGCTTGTTGCTACCTCAGGGCAGACATGAGGTTCTTGAGCTCAGTGGCTGTTGAAAAATGAGTCATCATGACTTAGGCAGGAATGGTAAGACCAAACCCAGTGGACACATGCAGACAAGGCACCAAACTCGCAGAAGCCCCACTCAGGGGGGTCTCTGGAAGGTCTTCCTTTCTGCGAGCCTCATGGAAGCTCAAAAGCCCAGTGGCTTCATCTAGAGTTGGACACCAGGGCCATGTGGAATGAGCACCTCTGGTGCCAGGGATCAAGCCCAGGGTCTTGGGCTGACTACACCCTGCTGTTTCTCCAGGTCATGGGAGCAGGAGCTGTCACCAGGTACCATCAGCCAGCACTCACCGGGATATGAAGTAATGCCTTGGCNCAGGAGCTGTCACCAGGTACCATCAGCCAGCACTCACCGGGATATGAAGTAATGCCTTGGCTTCCGTCTTCTTCATGGTAGTTCCCTCCAGGGGGAGATGCTCGATCTTCCCAGTCTGGGCAAAGAGGAGGTGGGTCCCAGGGGGCAGGGGGATCACAGCAGTAGGCACTGAGGGTCCCTGGTGAATGGGGGGAGCCACTGTACTCAGACCTAGGGTGGCAGGAGAGGTCAGTGAATGAGGCCTGTGCACACCAGGAATGTGCAGATACATACACATAGGTGCATGCACACAAACACATGCACACACATAAACAATGCACACGTGTGC
>NW_007745189.1:0-7776 GCF_000696425.1 Galeopterus variegatus
AATCCATTGCCAGACAAAAAAAAAAACGGAAAAAAAAAAAAAAAAAAAAAAACTATGAACCCTCCCCGAAGTCCACCAAATTAAGCAAACATTTCCTAACTTGAATCTCAGGATCCCCCAAACTACCCTTCCTGACTTACTCTTTTTGTA
Source organism: Galeopterus variegatus (assembly GCF_000696425.1). Taxonomy (NCBI): domain Eukaryota; kingdom Metazoa; phylum Chordata; class Mammalia; order Dermoptera; family Cynocephalidae; genus Galeopterus; species Galeopterus variegatus. The sequence continues at coordinate 151 of NW_007745189.1, forward strand.
CTACGAAAAAACTGTATGAGTTTTACATGATGAACGAACCTTATTTGCACATAAGTGTTTATTTTGTGTAAAGTATCATCAATGCTGATTTTCAACTTCACGTCAAGGGTATCTCATATTTGGCTCAACAGAAAGTCTTACAAAGACTGCAGCTAAGACATGCTGAGAGAGTCTCCAGTACTTGTGCAGATGTGGGATATATTTAGACATGCACAAACAAACTCATAGTGGAAATGCCCACCTCAGTTAGTGCATCTTTCTCATTGCTAAGTGGTACACGTGTCTCTCAGTGGGAGATGACATCTTGCTGCCACTACTTATAGCAGGCTGCCCCTCCTGTGGAGACAGAAAAGAGGAGAACAAAGTTCAACACCTGGATGCAGAAAAAAAAAGAAAAACTAATTATTTTGAGCATCACTTCTCTACCTTGTCTTTTCTATATTAATGTTGGAGCTTAGTCATTGTTGGTTTGCTAATCTCAGGCCTAATTACAAACACAAATATCAAAGTCTAATTCCACATCAACTAGTACTATTCAAAACTTCAAGTGTGTTGACATGTTACACTACTTATTCAATTATAGAGAGGAAAAAAGTATTATTTTGTAGCACAGTGATGTAGTTTGCAAAAATGCTGCTTTTAAATAAAAAAGATGCAAAGAGTTTTAGGGGAATTTAATGTCTGTTATTCTCCAGTGAAATACTGCATGTACTTTACAATGATGTTCAACATTAATGAAGGACAATTTGAATATCAAAAATTATGATAAGGTCAAAAAGTGTGCTTTTCAATCATCAGTGGAAAAGCATTGCTCACAATTTGCAGTAATTTTTTTAGAGGGAGGGCACCTTTTTTGCCTTATTTTTTATCCTGCTGGCAGGAATGCAGATGGAATGGCCAGAGCTCGAGCATTCAAAACATTTTAAGAAAGTTTTTAGTGCATTGAAGATTATTTCAAATGATCCTGAAAGTATTAAGTACCTAAAAACATTAGGTACAATAAATTTATTAATTTATTTGGTATCAACTAAATGCTCAGTGCTATGTTAAACAAACCAGAGACAAATGGAAGTGAGATCTTCCAAAGGAGCCTTTGCGGAAACTAGAGATGACCCTAACCTGCTAGTAGGATCAAGCATATGATCAAATTCTCTTTCCCTGAAAATCAATTGACCACAATCTCTTTTATGCTGTGCCCTTTTTACATAAATGTATATTTTGTCCACTCAAAAGGATTGTTTGAGTTCCATTGATTCTTTCTGGGTTCCTGCCATCTAAAATAAAGACAGAGAAGATAACTGTTTTTCTCTCTTTGCCAGAAATTAGTCACATTTGTGTGCTTAGCTGCAAGGGTGGATGAGAAACTCAGTCTTAACTCTAGACATCCGCAAGTTCTGTTTTTTGTTTGTTTGTTTATTGTTTGTTTGTTTTTAAAGGAGACCTCCTTTACTAAAAAGGGGAGAACAAATATATGGGCAACTAGTAATCCATCACAGTTTCTGTTCAAAGTTATACTTCACTTTCACAGCATTACCATGCCTTTTCTATAGTTTCATCTTATATATGAAGAGAGGAATGGAAATAGCTTATGTGAGTTAGAACAAGAAGGCCAAGTTTCTTAGGGTCACCTTCCATGTGGCCTGAAGGGCTTGGGGGAGGCAGCAGAAAGCTCGGCTGCACAGGGAGTACTAGCTTCCCATGAATGAGGATATGGACGAGCCATGTGCAGCCAGCAATCCACACGAGGATTCACCCACCCCAATCCCAATGCCTATGCCTATGTTCAGACAAAGATTAAATCATTATTAACTAGAAAAGTTATTTTTGAAGATCTCATATATATCTACTTTTTAGGTTACTAATATTTAATTGCTTGAGCATACTCCATTCTCATTTCTGCCTTTCTTTGTCTTTCTGTCCTCCTTTTCATATTTTCTATGTGTGAAAAAAGGCTAACAAAATATGTGGTCATATCCAAATCTGATATTCTATAATATAAGCACACACACACAGACACATACATACATATACACATGAACACACACCACACACATGCATGTACACACAATACACACATGCACACACAGACACAGACATGCACATACCACACACAAACACAGACATATACACATACACACATACACACACACCCTTACACACATATACACAAACACTATACTTTGGAAGTCAGAAAAAAAACAAGGAGGGTAATGTTAACACCACTAATATGACCAGAAGAGTTTCATATTTTCTAGCATATTCCAGATAATGTTTTAATTTATTTCTCTATAAGCATATTTCTGAGAGTCTGAGGATGAAAATAAATGCACTGAAGTGCCATGTTTTGCTTGTGTACTAAGTGAATGGAAGCTGGAAAAAGCAAGACATGAGAAAGAAATGCAAGAGGATAGTGTGATTGGAGCCAGGGCCACAACTGTCTGACCGGCCTCTGTCATTAATTTGCTGGGCACTTTCTACTTCCAGACCTCAGCTTCCTCATTTACAATATGTAGGAACTAAATTAAGCCATGAAGTCACTGTTACAGGCTGAACTGTGTGCTCCCTCCAAATTCATATGTTGAAGCCCTAATCTCCAATGTGCCTATATCTGGAAATAGGGCATGTAAAGAGGTAATTAAAGTAAAATTAGGTCATAATGGTGGGGCTCTAATCCAATAGGACTGGTGTCCTTACAAGAAGAAGAAGAAACAGCAGGAATGCACACACACAGAGAAAAGACCTTATGAGGACACAAAAGAAGGAGGCCGTCTGCAAGCCAAGGAGAAAGGCCTCAGGAGAAACCCACCTCGCTGACACCTTGATCTTGGACTTCCAGTCCCCAGAATTGTGGGAGATTAAATGTCTGTGATAAAGCCACCCAGACTGTGGTATTTGTTATGGCAGCCCTAGCAAACTCATACAGTCACTTCTAACTCTAACACTGTTTGATTCTAGTACTGCAAACGCAAAATGTCTTGATATATAAAGATCAAAATATAATAACAGGAACTTAAAATAATATCATACAAATGATAGATGTATTTTTGAAAATTCTACAAAGCAATCATTAGCTCTTGGACGTTTAATCAAATAAAAGTGACAACTTCTAAAGGTTTATAAAGTGCTTTTACATAAATTATTTTGTTATCCCATAAACTAAAGAAGTAGAAAATGTCATAAGCCACAGGATTGACCCCAGGTCCCAAGTCTTCTACAACACATCGATCTCTCTCTTTTTCTTCATAAAACACAAAAAAGAAAAAAATTCCAAATAAGTTATACTGAAAATGAGAGTGCGGTAATAAGAACCCACCAACTGCCAGCAATCCCACCACTGGTTATATACCCAAAGGAATGGAAATCATCATGTCGAAGGGATACCTGCACTCCCATGTTTACTGCAGCTCTACTTACAATAGCTAAGAGTTGGAACCAACTTAAATGTCCATAGACAGGTGACTGGATAAGGAAACTGTGGTATATATACACAATGGAATACCACTCTGCCATAAAAAAGAATGAAATTCTGCTATTTGCAGAAACATTGATGAACTTAGAGAAAATTATGTTAAATGAAGTAAGCCAGGCACAGAAATACCACATGTCCTCACTCATTAAGTGGGAGCTAAAAAAAATAAATAAATTTAAAAAACAAGGAAGGAAGATACAATAATAACAATAATGCATTGAACTTTCAAAAGGAGAGAAAAGAACTGGGGCCACCAGAGCTGGAAAAGGGGAAGGAGAAGTAGGGTTAGCAAGAAATTGGTAAAAGGCCACAAAAACTGATTACATTGTATAATGTTGAATGTACTAATTATCCTGATTTGAGCATCACATATTGCACACAGGTACTGATATTCAACTCTGCACCCCACAGATATGTACAATCAATTATGTTTCAATAAATAAAAAAAAATTAAAATTAAAAAATAAAAATAAAGGTAATTGTTGATTCTCACCCAATTGACCACCATCCCTTTAGTAACTGTGGCCTGCAGTGCACTGTTTCAGTATTGTTAGAGAAACGTAAAAGTTCAACTCTTGTTTTCTGCCCTCAGGAAAATTATAATCAGGGAAGTAAGATATAAACACAAGAGGCTAAAAGAATAATGAAATATAAGTAATAATAGAAGATATATCAGGAAGTGTCATCTAAGCAAACTGAATGAAAAATAACTATTGTGGAGGAAAGAGGAGAGTTTCAAAGACTTTTTGCTGTCACATCTGGACGACAAGATAAAATCTGAGTTTAAATAAGCCTATAGCCTATAATGGGGGCAGGAGGGCTGATAGGAAAGTTGTTACTCCAGGTGGATGGACAATTATTAACCTAACCAAGGGCCTGCTTAAAGTTAGTTGAAATAACTTCCTAGACCCCAGTGATTGTGGTTTTATTTTTGCCGTGTTAATATCACATTTATTATTTAAAATATTTGTCATTCATCTGTCTTTAGTCGGCTTAACAGTGTGGGTATCTGGACTTCTTCCAATCACCTAAATTTAGCTCATTGGCTGGAGATGGTTCCAATATTCCAACACTGAGGTTCCATGAAGATGGCCCTAGAGGGGTGAGAGTCACATACTTAGAGCAAAAAAGATATCTAAGATAACCAGAAGACATTCTCTGAAGTTATAGCCATCTCATAGCAATACTTGTTTGTGATATATTACCCATATTTAGTTCTTGAACTAACTTCACTCTCAGTCAGGGAATTTGAATGTTTCCTGCTACATTGGGCCAATTCTTTGGTCCCCTACATGGCTTCACTCTTCCACTGTGATTTCTGCCTTCTCTGATGAATATGCCTTACTGACCTACTGCCAACACACAAGGCTGCACTTCTAGCTTAGGACAGAGCAAGCCACCTGACTACACACTCTCATGATCAATCCTACATAGTTCAAATCACATTTCTGCTAATTCTAGTCATGTACAATATAGATTTGTTCTTGGTGTTGACTTCTCTCGCTAAACAATCACAGTACTCTATATCCAGCTACAACAAGAAAACTCGCACCAGTAAAACATCCCTAAAGGGAGTTGGATAGCAGAAAGGGCATGTAGAACTTCTCATGTTTCCTCAAGTACTAATGCCTCCCTTGGCTGCATTCCCAAGTACATGCTAATTTGCATGGCTGAAACAAGGTGATCCATTTATCGAAGCAATGAAGCTAAACATTAGATTATAATAATTAACTCTTTGAAAATAATTTTTTAACTTTAGTTCAAATTTATCAGTCACCAGGGAGTAGTTGGCTCCTGATTGCTATCCCAAAATATTACTTGGAAGGAGTCTCAATAAAGATATTAGAATCCAATTTTTCTCTAGTTTTATCACAGTTCAATTATTGGATAAGTTTAACATCTCATAACTAATTACAATCTCACCAGTACAGTCAATACAACTTTACTCTCCAGTGACCATTTCCTTACCTAGAAAAAGAGATACAACTGTCATAATAACCTAGTTATAGTAATATTTGACTGAAATGGAAGACAGGAAAATTACTCTAATAGGAATTTACTGAGTCTCTGGAAGTTTGGCTGTTGATGGCACAGGTGTCTTCTATGTATGGGTATTGGCACTGACAGGATGCTATTCCTTTCAGACTCCAAAAACATTTCAAAATAAGTTATAATGATTGACATGTTCTTGGGTTTGCAAAGTTTTTTAACTCTTCATATATCTTTCCACTTCTTCCAGCTTATGTTTCCTCATATTTTCAGTCTCTCTCATAGCATTTAAACTTTTTTCTTTCTTCCCAAAAAATTTTTTTAAATCTTTTCAAAATTATATATACAAAATTACCTATGTAGTGTATTCTTAGCAACATTGGAATCTTTTTCAATCTTTTTTTCAGGTGGTTAGGAAAAAAACTAAAGAAAATAAACTAACATGTTTATAATGGGTTATGGGTAAGATTTTAGTCCTATTTTTTTCAAATTGTCTATAATCAGTAAGTATCACTTTTGTGATAATAATAATACAGTGATGAGGATAACAATAGTAAACTTAATAACATAGTGATAAAGGCATGAGCTTAGAGGTCCAATAAATCTGATGTAAATTCTTGTCATGGACCATGGACAAGCTCATAACCTCTCTAAGGCACTGTTGTTACCTCTTCAGCAAATTCATTATACAATAGTTCCTCCCAGAGCTGTTGTGAGAATTAAGCAAAATAACCTCTGAAAATTCTCTTACTATATAAGAGACTATTTTTCTATATAGTAAAATCTTCATCATAACAGGAAAAGTGACCTCACTGAAAATTAAGCTTTCTGATCAAAAATGTGATATCTTTGTCTCTGCATAAGAGTGCAGTCATTAAGTTAGATACAAACCGGAAATGTCTTCCACCCTGATTACATCAGCCTCAACCAATACTGTCACAAAGCACATCACTGCAAAGCCAGTGGCAGACAAATGTGGATGCCATTGTCTTTTAGCCATGGGAAAGGGTTCAGCTTTTCCTACCTGGATCCAGAGTAGTCACTAGATACATAAAGGGTGTTTCTAATTTCTCAAAAACCTGATGAAAAGAAAATGCCTAAAAAATAGCAGAAGGCATGTTTGTAGTATATTTTGCCATAAAACTAATTAACTGAAGAGTCCAACATTCTCTTGCTGTCAGAACTGGTGTAACCTGGCTTGGGAAATCATCTCTCTGATTCTGTAAGGTGGAAGCTTTCTGTGATGCTATCCATGTGTTGTAATGATTCCCCTCAGTAAACCTGGAATAATTAGGACAAAATTGTTTTCAATATATTGAGAGGGGCCAGAAACAGTGATTGTAAGAGATTTAGATGTTTGACAAAATATGCAAGCTCCATTATGAATCTCAGGGGCATGATTTCTGGTGAATAAAGTGATTTATGTAAGAACTTGCAAAAAAATGTATTTTTTTGACTAGAAATGAGTTTATTTAACAAATATGACCTGAGTACCTACTACATGGCAAGACCTAGAGATACAATACAAAATGAATGCTGCCCCAATTGTCAATACCTAATTCCTATCTATTTTATTTCCACACTACTTGTTTTTCATCTCCACTGACATATCCTTGGTCTAAACATCCATCTTCTCTCACTTAGACTGATGACAATAGCCTTCTGTCTGATACTCTTGGAACTGCTTCCCGTGCCTAATTGATCATCCTTCCTCCAGAAGATCATCCAAGCTCCTCCCAACTTTGCTTCGGGTTTTTTTCCCTGCAGTCCCATCTCTAGTCCTGCAATTGTAGTGAACCTGAAGTATGGGCACCCAGAGGACACACTGTACTATGTTGTTCACACCCTCTCTGCTCAAGCTTTTGGTCTCCTTGGTGTACCCTTGACCAGTTCTTTGCTTGGATAATTTTTTTTCATTACCCCAAGACTCACTGTATTAATCATGCTTGTGGATCCTGCCTCACTCTTTTCTTCCCACAAAAACCATAACAAAGGTTCTTGCCCACATTTTCCTCTAGCTCCCTCTGCCTCCTGACTGATCCTGGTACTTCCCCAAGTGGCCCTGCATAGCATGATTTCCCCCCTTCTCTTGGGAACTTGTTACTCTTGTGAGTAACAAACTATCTTTTCAATGATGATTACCTCCTAATCTGTTGGCCTCATGATAC
>NW_007745189.1:11963-12808 GCF_000696425.1 Galeopterus variegatus
GAGAGAGAAAGACTAGCAAATTGCACATGGACATCTTACTGCTTCAGCCTGGAAGGGAGAAAGGGCACCTCCCAGTAGCTCACTGACCAGAAGTAGCCACATGGCCCTCTCTACCTGAAAGGTGATTGAGAACATGGACGAGTAAATGAAATATTTGGTGATTATTACTGTTTTTGCCACGTAGTGTGAAAATCTTTCCTTAGAATCTTGTAAATGATCTTTTATGGCTTGATTTCAGGAACATGGTAGACCCTAACCGGTAAGAGGCTACCAGAGAAAAAAGAACCACAGAGATGAGAACTGCTAACAAGAAACCATCCCCTAATTTTACATGTATTATATAAAGTATTTCCTTTCAGTCAGCTTTTTCTCTCTTTCATCTAGTACATTTCCTCTTTCTTAGAGATATTTGGGTTTTACTTTTTCCCTGAAATCAAGAAAGAATCAGTCCCATCTGAAGATAGGGAATAAATCCTTGGATAAAGATTCTTGAAAGGTCCAATGAAAAGGATGTGAACTAAATATTTCTAAATTCCTTATAGATATACTCAGCAGCCACTCAGTTAAAAAGTATTCATGGAGTGCTTCCTACATGCCGGCTATTGTGCTAGATGCTCCAACTCTGGATGCACAAAGTCAAATAAAACCTGGTCCCTGCCCAAAGCAGAGGAAATCGGTAAACACATGAAGTCAAGTGTACAAGGCATTATCACGGAATCTTCTAAAGAGTTAAGTGATGAAAGAAAAGAGGATCAGTTCTGCAGGTGGACATGAAAGTAAGACTCTACAAAAACTTTATAGTGCAAATAACATTGGAAGAAACTTATACCTGAATTTCCAGTTTA
>NW_007745189.1:13573-15153 GCF_000696425.1 Galeopterus variegatus
CTACAAAAACTTTATAGTGCAAATAACATTGGAAGAAACTTATACCTGAATTTCCAGTTTAGGTATAATTCCAAGCTTTTCAGAAAATGTTCTATTATTTTTTTCAGTCTTTCCTGACCATAATTAACTTCTTTCTGAATCCATCTTCCCATTTACTTGCTTGACGTAAACCCACCAGGATGCCACCTTTTCCAGCTTCCAAATCAATTTAGTTTTGCCTTTTCCAGCTGTTATGCTGAATTTAAGTCTGCAAAACCAACCTGGAGGCTCAGGAAGCTGAGGCAGTTAAAGCCTATTCATTTGACTGCTCTTCCCCATTTGATGGTTGAGTCAGCTTTTAAAATAATGCTTCCCTTATTTGTTATTCTCCTTCTTTAGCACTCCTGCCAGCTGTACTTTCCACTTCACATGAATTTTGGTCTATTCCAATTTTCCACTTCTCTGACTCTAATCCCACGGTTACAAATGGAATCCCAGGCTACACTAATATCTCTTACTTGCTGGCACTGAAGAGATCAATATTTCAAAACGCCATATGTCTTATAGATCAGCTACTGCATGCATACAAATACAGTGATATTCGAACTATTACAGTATTTTTAAGTTACATAAACCAGTTACCAAAAAAAAAAAAAAAAAAAAAAAAAAAGCAAGTTATCTCTTGTGGCTAAATTTCCAAAGGTCATCTTGATGGCTGACCAATGAGTCAACTGTTGACATGTCTTTTGCCATATCTAAGAGTTTGAGACATAGCACAAATTGAGGAATAAAAGAATCATGAAAAAATGCCAACAGTATGTTGGCTAATTCAATGCTGAACATACTCATTGGCAATCAGATGTCCCCAGGGTGTGGCATGAGGTTTTGCCCAATGGCAGCACTCAGTTCCCCAGAGTCTTTCTCCATTCCCACTTCTTCACTTATTCATTCAACAAATATTCATTGAGCATATGTGTTTCATAGCCTGAACTATCCTCCAGGGATAAAAGGACAAATAAATTACTTCTCAAGAGGCTCTTGGTTCACTGGAAGAGGAAAATATGTACATAGGCAATGAAATATATAAAGGACAATGATAGAAACAATTAGTGCTTTGGGAGTGGATGGAAACCCAGCCTAAAGGAGCTCAAGAGTCTTCAAGGAGGAAAGGGATGTCTGTGGAGTCAGGAGTCAGTGAGGTAAAAAATTTCAAAATGCTTATCTTAGAAATAACAGGACATGTAGGAAACTGGATGTTTCCATATGACCAGAACAATTCACAATAATGGGTGTCTATTAGATCTAAACAAAAAATAAGAAATGATCTGTGCTTCAAAAATATGCGTTTTGGGTGACAATTTGGAATAGCAACCAGCACTTGTGGGTGATCCACTGTGTGCATATATACTTTTGTATTTTCACACATGTTATTTGATCCTTGCATTAGCCCTCAAGGTACGCTTAATTAAGGCCGTCCCTGCTTTGCAGATGAGGAAACTAGGACACAAAGATTAAATATTGTGCCTTGGATTTTCATGTAGTAAATTATGAAATTAGACTATAAGCTTTGGACTCTAAAGTTTACAAAATAGGCCAAAATT
>NW_007745190.1:0-7180 GCF_000696425.1 Galeopterus variegatus
TCTGCTTCCACCATCTTGCAATGTGAGACCCCTGAGTCACTGTCACCACCACCAGATGGACATTGGACTTCCCAGCTTCAGGAACTGTAAGCCAAATAAACCTCTGTTCTTTATAAATTACCCAGTTTCAGGTATTCTGTTATAGCAACACAAAACAGACTAAGACACCCATTGAAAGAATAACAACCTGGAAAAAAGTCATAATTCAGTTGGCAGCAGAGCACAGATGAGGTCAACAGGATGAGCCAGACCAGGAACCTGGCCGGCTCCAGTCTCCTCGTCACTGTGGCGGCTGACCTCCTGTCCGCGAGTTCCCAGGTATCCCCGCTGTGGGCTGCCAACCGGTCCTGGGCCACCTCTTGAGGTCAGTTCTGCCTCTTGCCAGGCAGACACAGGTGCCTGCCTTTGGGGATTGTGCGATCTCTTCCCTCGTCAAAGGAGCGGGATGTGGCCGCATCAGGGACAGTCAGTCACGTCTGCATTAAGGGAGCCATCAGGCACGATTCCACCCAACTGCTGTTCCTGCACAAAGCTGCTCCAGAAAAGACAAATAATGAGCACCTGTTTTTTAAAAATAAATAGAGCATTGTGGACTTTTTAAAAATTTAATCTGCAACATTTATAGAACCATGTTAGGAATTTCAGATGAACAATTGGCCCTCTCGATTTTTCCCCCCAAATTATTTGTGAAGATATGAGTAATCGTTTTTCCCCTTCTCTGATCTGCAGCTGGCATACTGCAGTGTAGAGATGTGCTCATAAGAGACTGACACGTGGGACCAGCTACATGGCATGTGGAGAGCATAGTGCAAAATATAAATGCAGGTCCTTCACTCAAAAGCAGGGAAAAAAAGATCTTCCTTTTTCCTGCAGTCTGTCTTGACCTACCGTAGTGATTTTACTTTTCATGCTGTACTTCTTTGGGCACAGGGATACTCTCAGGACCAGTGTGGGCCCTCACAGTGCCCAGGGTCCCACGCAAGACTCCACAAGGGTGGCACAAGCCTGATGGGACGAACCTTCTGCACGGAGGGGGGTGGGGCAGAGCAGAGAGGGGAGCTGCAACAGCCCTTCCTGGGAGGCAGCGAGGTGGGACCTTCAAGCCCCAGGCTCACGCTCCACGACCCCCTCAGATTTCACTTTCAAAACACAAGGTCAAAGACGAAGTGACGAAAGATTTCCCTATGGAAGTTGCACAGTCTGAGCGTGTGGGACTGACTGTCACATGTCCACCAACCTCGCCCTGCCCACATGGAAAGTGCCAGCTAATCTTTTCTGTAGTTAACTAAAGGATACATTAAAATATTTCTCAAATCAACCTTCCCTTTTTTTTTTTTGTTGCTGTTGTTGTTCCTGCAAAACTTGATTGCTTAAAAGACCCAAGGAGTTGTAACTTAGATTGCAGCCAAAAAATTCACATTCCATAAAATCAGGTTGTCCCTTACTTGAATATAATGAATCCACTGGCCAGTGAGTTTGAACGTGGCTGAGCAGCATGGATCCAGATGGTGAGGTGTGATGGTAAAGGATTGTCACCCTGAGCTTGTCTCCTCTCATCCAGTGTTTCCCAGATTAGGGACCTCAAACCACCTGCACTGAACTTGAACACCTGAGTCTGCCCAGCTCCACAGACCAGAGCTCCAGGGTGAGATCTCGGGAGTCTGAACACACTCGCCATTTGAGACCCACCACCAGGTCTAACCTCACTCTGATGGTCTCAAGGTTTGGCAAAACCCGAGCTCCTCCTGGCAGCACCGTGAGCCCCTCCTGTTCTGGCTGCTGGGCTTACGCTTATACATCCCTTGGCTGAAATACCAGAAAGCCACAGATACACCTTGTCTGGAGGCGTCTACACCCACCATGGGTGCGTGAAAGCTGCGGACCTTGGTTTCCACCTGCTGGCTTAACCTCAGCTCTCAGGCCATTCGGTTCAAGGGTCGCTAACGCACTCCTTCCTGGCTTCTCCACTCTCCCGAGCCAGGTGTTTAAAATACAAATATCCTTTCTGTTTTCTGTGTTTACACTTTCTTGGCCCAATCCCCACTTGCACAGTAGGAGTAAAAACTCAAAATGCAAAAATCTGCTGCTCAAGAAGCACATTCCTCTCTTTTCTTAGGTGACTTTTTTTTAACCTCTAAAAAATCCTCCACATAAGAAATGTGTTTTTTTGTTGTCGTTGTTATATTCTTGAGACAGAAATCTGCTAACTTGGCAGATTTTTTCTTAAATACAATTCTTGCAGGGAGGTTACACACATCTTTTGGGGGAGGTGTTAATTTGCATTGGACACTGTGCACTGTGGCTTTCATTTCTGAGTGCCTGAAATGCCATCTTCCTTTCACTTGCATTTATCAAGCCGTGCACATATGACACGTAAGTTCCAGGAGACTGCATTTTTTGAAGGACCCCGTCGGCAAAAGTTGGCCTGCCTTCCCTGGAATTTTAATTTTGCTCTAGGTGATGTGTTGGTTTTATTATTTAAACAACAAAATATTATTATGAACACATTTTAGCACACAAGAACACAAGGAGTCCTAGATGCAAAAGAATTGTTGGTAAGGCAGAATAGCAAATAAAAAAAGAGATTTTACAGACGACTGCTTGGAAGCTTGAGTAAATTCTGCAAGGTGGTGATAACCGTCAATAAGTGGGCAAGTTTTTCCAAGAAATGCGCAGGAAGCAAAGCCTGCAGGGAGCCTGACAGGTCCAGAATTTCATTTCGCAATGTCCCGCAGGCCTCCAAGGTCCTCAGAGCTGTGTTGTAACCTGCACATTTCGTGGCAGTGCCCACCACCCCTGTCCCACCCTCCAGCAAAAGAGCCTTCCCTGCAGCTCGGACAGGGCAAGGCTGCTTTGAAAGGACAATCACAGCAACAGATGGCAGGGGGAGGGGAGGGAGGCAAGAAACACCTGGCTCTTCCCCAGGAGTCTCTGGTCACTTGCTTTCTTTTCCTCTTTTCTCCCCCCCTGGATTCTAATTCTCATCATTACTGAGTCACCAAAGAGGAAACCTCAAGGGACTCGACGGAGCCCAGAGGACCCTGTGCATAAGCGAAAGCAACATGTCACTGGTTCTTTCTCTGCAGAAATCTCTGTGGGATTCGAGGACGCACTGTCCAAAGCTAAGGGCTCCTGGCGGACACTCCGGGTAAGAAACAGGCACGCGGCAAACCAATGCCAGGCCAGGCCGTGCTGGGCTGGGTTTGCTTCTGCAGCGCAGTCCCGGCCTGCAACGGGCACCGGCGGGGCTTCTCTCCACGTGAGGGTCTGAAGGGGTTGGGGAGTCCAGCCAGGAGCAGCTGCCAAAATCACCCACTTCCAGGGCTGCAGAGAAACTGCAAGACCAGTGTAAAAGGACTCCGGTCACGCCGATTAACCCGCAGATGCCACACAGTGGGCTCCTCTTGGCTGCAAGACAGATACATGCCTGTCGGCCAAGATGCAAATAGAAACGTCTATGCCACGCTAGGCTGATGTTTCACTTTTGTTTCCAGTTAGTGGAGTCTGAGGAATGGCTCCTCTTACTGTTCTCAGCTCTGCAGGCTCCAGGAATCACGGTGAGCAGATGTGGTTCACTCAAAGTGAAACCCAGTCAAGCTAAGCCACGAGTTGTCCTCACCTGGCCTTTCTCCAGATGCAGTGAGATGTAAGCTCGAGAAATGAGCAAACCCCAGTGACACGCTAGGGTGTCTCTGGCACAACTCTTCAGAATAAAGTGCCTTCTAATTAATAGTATAGTTCATCTGAGTTTTCAATTTTTATTTAATTGAATAGCCACTTACATGGCAAAATGCTGGGCTAGCATTGAGGGAAGGGAAGCAGGAAACGTACAACTGAGAAACGGTGGCTTTGGGCGCAGATCTGCAAACAGCCCGAGCATCCATAACACAAAAGAATGAGCCCTGGGTGAAGCTTGAACACCTTGGCCTCAAGTTTACAAATATGAGTACCTAAGTAGGTAAGACCCCCAAGGCTAGAAACTCTTTGCATCTGGGGTTGGTCATGATTTAAGGAAATCCTTTGAATTTTTATCCCATTAAGGTGAACTCAGAGCTCCCATCCTAGACATCTTGAGAAGCCAGCCCTGGAGAGTCACAATTCAGTGCAGAAGAGAGACAGTTAGACAGAGATGGGTAAGGATTGGCAGATAAAGAGACACAGGTGAAAAGTGACATTTCTGGAGTACAGCAGTCGTGTATGGATGGGGGGATCCACAGCATGCTTCCCAGGGGGGACTTCTTAGTGGAGACCCCACCCCCACTCCCATACTCTATCATAGCCCTTAATCCTGACACAAGCCCCAGCACGCAGTAAGCACCCAGTAAGTGTTTATCCATCAGTTGAATCAGTTGACACCGGCTAATATTCTCTGATTACTTAAAATGCACGTGCCTCTTTTTTGTGTGTGTTTTGTTTTGTTTTTATTGGTTATGAATATTCATGGAGTACAAAGCAAATTGTCACCACTCGCGCATAAGATGTGATGGCCCGATCCATACTGGCAGCATGTCCATTACCACAAGTTGAAAATACACCCACTTCTCTGTGAAGATCCAGACCCAGGTATAGTTACAAATAGCATTTAATCCTCTAATCCATCATGAAATGTTATTCATATTCCTCCCTCTTTACAGTGACTTCAACGTGCCCCAGCTACTTATTAGTAAAGGTGGGTCCAACCCAAAGCTGGGATCTCAACTGCAGTAGAGCAGCCCAGTGAGCACAGGTCGGGGAGGTGGGAGCTTCCACTTACTGGAAGTCCACTGCATGCTGCATACATCATGGGCACGACCTCTGATCCAACAGCTACAGTACTAGAAGCCTAATTATCCCCATTTGATGGACAAAGAAAATAAGGCTCTGAGAACTGCCCACGGTCATGCACAAATATGTCATAGAACCTGAACTCAAACCCAGATCTGATGGGCCTTAGAAGTTCAGCAGCCTCCCCACTGTGCCAGCAGAATCACCTGTAGGGCTTCTTAGAACAGCTAGCTTCCTGGGCCACATTCCGAGCAGTGCTGATTCACTGGGCCTGGACCCAAATTTGCATTCATAACAAGCTCACAGGTAACTCTGAGGCTACACCTGAGCACCCACAGAACCATAGAATCCTGTCTGGGGCAGATTCCTGGGCCAAACAGAATAGTAGGACCTCGTTTTGTGCAGATTCCCAGGAATCACCCCCAGGACTGCAATGCAGTAGATGGCAGTAGGTTCAGATGAGGTCTCTTTAATAACTGTCCCAGAGGATTCCAACATAGCCTGCCTCATCCCTGACCTACCTTCCAGGAGAACAGGCTTGTGCATTCTGGGAAGTGCATGTCCTCTGGTGGGAGGAATGTCCAAGGAAGTGATGGGGTAGGCATGGAGAGGAGAGCAGAGATGGAATGCAAGGGTCCTTGTGAGCTCAGAGAAGGATACAGGTTGAATTCCACAGGGGATGCAAGCCTTGGAAAGAGGTTCCACAGTTTCCACATAAACCAATCATTCATCAGATATCAGCCTGAGTGTGCTCCTGGATTAGAAATTGGACAAACACAGTTAATCAACAGCTCTTTCTCTCTAGAAGCCCCTCTCCTCATACACACACACACACACACACACACACACACACACACACACAGAGAGAGAGAAAGAGAGAGAGAGAGAGAGAGAATTGCAAAATAGACAGTAAATAAGCAGTAAATCAATGCATGAAAACTTTGCTGTTTCTGCAGTGTTGACATGCAAGTGCAATCTCCCAGCTGCCGGGTGCAAACATTTGGGGTCCTCCTTGATGCCTGCATCTCTTTCTGACACATCTGCATCCAGTTCTCACAGCTCAACTTCCCAGTTGTGTCCAGAAATCAACCACTTCTTGCCACGCCCGAGCTACAGCCCTGAAAGACTCACAGTTTTCTCACTTGAATGACTTCGCAATGGCCTTCTAATTCAACTTTCTGATTCCATACTGGTCTCTGCAGTCTATTCTCAGCACAACACCAGAGACATTCTTTCAAAAAGAAGTCAGGGGGGCTGGCCCGGTGGCGCACTGCTACAGTGCGCCACTTGAGAGCGCAGCGGCACTCCCGCCGAGGGTTCGGATCCCACATACAGACCGGCCGCTCACTGGCTGAGCGAGGTGTGGGCGCAACACCGAGGGTTGTGATACCGTTGCCGGTCCCGGTCCGGTACGGGCGCGACACTGAGGGTTGCGATCTGTTGCTGATCATGAAAAAAGACAAAAAGGAAAAAAAAAAAAAGAAGTCAGGGGACGGAGGGTTGCAATCCGTTGCCGGTCACGAAAAAAGACAAAAAGGAAAAAAAAAAAAAAAAAAAGAAGTCAGGGGACAGGGGCTCTGCTCAAAACCCTCTAGAGCATCCTCCTTTCTTTCAGAGGAAAGCCAAAGTCCTTACGCTCACTTGCAAGGGCCTGAATGACTGGCTACCACCCCACCCGCATACTTCTTAGACCTTGTGGAAGGTGGAATGACAGCTCCCCAAAGATATCCACATCCTAATCCGTGGCACTCATGAATATGTTGTATTGTGCAGCAAACAGGAATTAAGGTTGCTAATCAACTGACTTTTAAATGAGATGATCCTGGATTTCGGGTATGGACCTGTTGTAACTATGAGAGTCCTTAAAAGTGGAAGGGGAAGGCAGAAGAGAAGGTCAGAGGGACGTGAGTGAGAACTCGACCTGCTGTACTCCTGGCTTTGAAGCTGGAAGAGGGAGTCACGAGCCATGGAATGAGGATGGCCTCTAGAAACAATAAAAGGCAAGGAACAGATATTCCCCCTAAAGCCTCCAAGAGGTGCACAGTCCTGCTGACACCTTGATGCTAGTTCAGTGCAGACCCATTTTTGACTTCAGACCTCCAAAGCTATAAGATAATGAATTTGCTTTGTTTGACATCACTGTGTGTGTGGTTATTTGTTACAGCAGCTGTGAGAAACTCATACTGCCTTCCAGATGTCTCACAAACTCACTTGTTCTTCCAGCAGTTCCTCGAGTATCCCAGGCAAACTACCCCCTAGGAAGGGTGACCATGTATTGTACCATCCAAAACAAGGTATTTAGGCGACTAAAGGGCAGGACTTTTAACAATTATGATGGGACAACAAATGTAAACCAAGGCTGCCCTGGGCAAGTGGAGATGTGCAGTCACACCAACCTCCAGTTGTTTGCACAGGG
>NW_007745190.1:9706-15151 GCF_000696425.1 Galeopterus variegatus
GCTAAATGTCCCCAGCAGGGGGACAATATTACTCTTCATTGAGACCCACTGTGGTAAGTTAATTAGTGTAGCAAACCAACCCAATTAGGGCCACTGGATGAGGGGAGCTCTGCTCCATGCAGCTGCTTAAGTACGCAGATCTCTGCCATCCTGCGTTCTGCCTTCCTCATCCATAGGACCTGCATTCTGCACGCTACCAGGAAGAGGAAAAAAGAATGTGGGGAGGGTTTGATGGGGGTTCCAGGAGCAGGGTCTGGCAGTGGCATAGAGCCTCCCAGTCCCCACCCCCACCCCACCCTCCACGGGCCAGGACTCGGTCATGAGGCCTCACACAGCTGCGTGGGTAGCTGGGCATGCACTCTAGCTTCATGCCCAATGATGATTCTCTATCAGACATGAGGTTGTCAGTGTCCCTGCCCCTCCAACACAAACCCAGGCATGGTCACAGTGGTTGCCTCAGGGGAGGAGACCTGGGTGCCTGAGAGATGGAAGTGACTTGCTTGTCACTCTTTGACCATTTCGAATTTTGTACCATGAGTTTGTGTGCCTATTAAACAATAATAAATTTTGTTTTTAGTGGTCACTAGGAAAGTAATGAAAGCTCAATGCACACAATGCACAAATATAGACATAAATGTTTTCACAGGTAAATGTAACATTGTTTGTGTTTTGAAGACCAGATTTTTGTCTTCCAAGAGGATTAAAGGCTGAGCCACTCACATTCAGTTAATGTGAATAAGCTTTCATTAAAGGCGATTGTATCTGTCTCTTTCAATCAATCTTTTGTCATTTTCATAGGTTACAGATCTTGATCACCTTCCAGGTAATTGTGTCCAAAGTGTGTCTTTATGAAAATGCATTATTAAAACAGTTCAGAATGATACTAATGTGGGGCTGGCCCAGTGATGCACTGCTACGGTGCGCCGCTTGGGAGTGCGGCGGCCCTCCCGCCGAGGGTTCAGATCCCACATACAGACCGGTTCCCGCTCACTGGCTGAGCGAGGTGCGGGCATGACACTGAGGGTTGCGATCCCGTTGCCGGTCCCGGTCCAGTACGGGCGCGACACTGAGGGTTGCTATCCGTTGCCGGACACGAAAAAAGAACATTTTGGTGTCCATCAACAGTTCATTCTTTTTTTATTTGTAAGCAGTATTCCACTGAATGGATATACCACTATTTATATATTTATATTTGACAAAAATTTAAATTGTCTCCAGTTTTGGGCTATTACAAATGGAGATGCTTAGAACATTTGTGTACAAGGATTTTCATGAACATGCTTTCCTTTCTTTGGGAAAAATACGTAGCAGTGGGGTGGTTGGAGCATATGGTAGGTGTTTAACTTCTTTAAAAACTGCCAGTTTTTCAAAACAGTTGTATGATTTTACATTCCCACCAGCAGCATATGACAGTTCTAGTTTCTCAACATTCTGAAAAACACTTGGCATGGCGAATCATTTTAATTTTAGCATCTTCAAAAGTACTTATTTGCCAACTGTGTATTTTATTTGGTGAAGTGTCTGTTGAGATCTTTTGCCATTGTTTTCATTGGGTGGTTTGTTTTCTTATTATTGAGTGTTGACAGTCTTTTATATGTTCTGTATACTAGTACTTTATCATATATGTGATTTCCCAATCTATGGCTTGTTTTTTTATTCTTTTATCTGTGAGAATGATACTAATGTAATGCATGATGAAAACAATTTCATAAGTGTTTTTTCTCTTTTCAAGTTTGAAAAGCTCTTGCTCTCACATCCATTCTCATTAGGACTGCTAAATATTTGTCACTTAATGTTCATAAATAGTTAGACAAACAGTGTAGAGAAGTTCTCACAGAAGGTTCACAGTTCTTATTGAAGGAAAAGCCCCCACTAGAATCTCCACATCTGTTCTTTCCTTCCTGTTGGCTAGCGGAATGCAAATCCTAGGATAGAACAAAGTTGTTGGGGGGAGGGGTGTTTTCGGTTTCTTTTTGCCATATTCCCTGATGATCAATGTCCTTGCCAGAGACTACTTCCTCTCCTCCTCAGTGTTTCCAATTCCGTTGCTAACTTCAGAGGAAAAACACATAGACTTTTATTGTGGTAGGGCAAAGGTTAACAATTCCAATTGCTCAAAAAGACCATTGAAACTGCTAAAGTCAAAAAAAGTAAACATAAGATTAAAATACTTCTGTTTGTGAGTAGTTAGAATATAATTTTCAGGTCACTACTCTTGTATGCTCACTAGATTATAGTTCGAGATGCTTTAGAATATTTGCATCAGTCAGCTTTTTCTGCATAACAAATAATCCCAAAACTTAATGACTTAAAACAAGCACACTTTATTTAGCTTGTGATTCTGTGGGTGGGAATGTGGGGCTGGGCTCAGCTGACTGGTTCTTCTGGCCTTGCTGGGCTCAGTCATGGATCTGTAGTTGACTTTCGGGTGAGCTGGGTGCTGGCTGCCCCTAAGATGGCTCGCCTCTGCTCCATGCAGTCTCTCATCCCTCTGCAGGCTGGGTAGAGTCCAAGAGCAAGAGGAGAAGTGCATGAAGCCTCTTGACATCCAAACCTGGATCTAACACATTATCTGTGCTATCACATTCTGTTGGCCAAGCAAGTCACAAGACCAGACAGAGTCAAAGGAGGGAAAATAGATTTTACCTATTGATGGGAGTAGTAGAAATTTATATTGCAAAGGGGCAGACATGTGGTGGGAGTGAAAACTCATGGCCATTTTTGCAATCTACCATAGTATTTCAATTTTCCTAATCACATTTTCCCATATTATGGTTTTAAAAATTCAATCCTATAAAGATGAACAGGGCAAAAGAGTTGAAAACCAGACATTTCCACTGGACTCTGATTTGACATGAGCTGAGTTATCTGAATGAGTGTTGTTTTTAAACTTCGAAATATCTGGCTAAATATCTGTCCTCAAAACACAGCCTTGGATATTGAATTCTTAACGTACTCCCAAAGCAGCCTCTTTTGTTGCTTGGTAAAATGATTATCCATCTCCCACAGCAGTGGAATATCGCATACAGTTGTTGTAGAGATTAGTGCTGTTACAGCAATGGGGAAAAAAACGATATAAGGTTTTACATAAGTAAAGCTCATTGGTGCTGAACACAACAGCCTCAATATTTTTGTATTCCATTCAAAATGCGAAGGACAGAGGAGGGGGAGGAGAGGCAAACAACTTTATTAAATGGAAAGTGAAAAAACAGTAGGAGAGAATCATTAATTTCTTCTTCATGAGTAAAATGCATCAACTAAGAATAATGAAAAAGAAAATCAGCTGCTTCCCAGATGAAAATCATGCTCCTGCCACAGCGGGACAAGGCCATGTCTCTTCCTTCCCCCTACCCCTTTTACTGGATCATCCTTCCACCAGCAACACACGATATGATTTTCTAAAACATTGCAGAGGGTTGTAAGATCAGCATCAAATTACTTCCTCCCCAGGCTTCTTATATTTGGAGCACATTTTCAAGAGGGAAAAAATATCCATCCCCTCCCCCACAATAGCTTTGGTGTTAAAACAAGAAGAAATGCCTTTTCCGAGAAAGGTAGTTATACATGACTGAATATATCTTGAAGTCATAGTTCACCCCCTAGGTATTGCCTCCTCTCTTTTGAAGTTAATTTCATAATTATTGAGCACTTCCTATGACTAGGCATTGGGCTAGTTGTGTGGAAAATGCGGAGATTAACAGATCATAACCTCCTCTCACAGGGGTTATTATTAGGGAAGAAAGCCCTTGCTAAGTAACTGGTAACACAAGGTTGAAGTAAACACAGTTAATCTTTGTGGATTCTGTATTTGCAAATTTGACTACTTTCTAAAATATACTTGTTACCTCAAAATCAATACCCGTGGTGCTTTCACAGTGATCACTGTACATGTTAACAGTTTTCAGTTATTTCAGCAGCTCGGCACACATGTCCCCAGCTGAGGTCAAACAAGGTGACACTGTGCCTTCCTGTTTCAGCTCTCAGACTGTCAACAAGTGTCTTTTTTAGGGAGCCTACTTAGTCCCACATTTTTGGCATTTTTCTGCTTTTTATTGGTGATTTCGCTGTCTGAAGTGGTCCTCAAGTGTAGTGCTGAAGTGCTGTCGACTGTTCCTAAGCACAGGGAGGCTGTGGTGTGCCTTTCATAGAAAGTACATATTAGATGTGCTTCACTCAGGTATGAGTTTTCATGCTGTCGGCCACGAGCTCAACCTTTAGGCATCAACAATATATATTAAATAAGGTATCTTCAAACAGGCACACAAAAAAAACAAGGTTTTGTATTGATCAGTTGACAAAAAGTGGTGACCGGAGGCTTACAGGAACCAACCTTGTGTTTCCCCCAGGAGCAATGGTTCAATATTTGCTAATTCCATGTGCATGGTGACTTTATAGAACATCACTAACTTTGAAAAATGAGAATTGACTGTACTTCTTAAATGAATGAATTAAAGAATGTGTGTCACAGGAGGGAGGCGTAAAACGCTCTGGACGTTCAGAGGCAATTTCCAGTCAAAGGGAACTGGCGGAGTTCCCTGGAGTGGCAGACACGTGAGCCGAGTCCTGCAGAGTAGGTCAGATGTGGGTAAAAGAGACTGGTGGTGCACACCCTGCAGGGTGGAACAGGTGAGCACAATCGCAGACGCGGGAAACCTCCGCACCTGCACTGCTTAAAAGCAAGCCCCAAGGTCAGCCCCTTTGGGTCTCAATGGCAGTTCTAAGACTTACAGGACGTGTGATCCTGGGCAAGTTCCTCAGTTTCTGGTAAAGCAGCGTTAATAACAGCACCTATCTCATAAGGTTGCTGTGAGGATTAAATTCAATGACATTTTCAGAGCATGGTGCTTGTTAGATATTCAAAGCAATTCAGCTCTTTTGTTGTGATTATTATTTATACTTGTACTACTAGGCCACTGGCTATTTCCACTCGGGTCAGTCAGTTTTAGGCAAAATTGAGGGAAATAGGTTAAAGTCAAGTCCCAAAGGACTTTGGAGTCTAGGTTAAGAAACTGAAATACTTGTTTTGTTTGTTTGTTTGTTTGTCTGTTTGTTTGTTTGTTTTGCATGATAGTACTGGGAGCATTAGTGGTTTGAAGGAGGGACAGACATGACCACATTGCACTCTGGCCTGAGGCTTCCGGGAGGGAGACAGCTGAGACAATCTGCAGACGGGCCAGGAGGAGGTGGGGGGAGGGGAGGAGCGGGTTCATGAGATCCAGAGGAAGCCAACTCAGAAGAGTCAAGGGTCGGGTGTGGGACTCAGGTCACGTCTGCTGCTGCTTCGCCTGGTGCTTTGTCCATGGAAGTGCTCTGTGACAATTCAGGGAGCTGGGGGCTTATCACCTGTGCACTTTTCTGTATGCATTTTGACTTTCGTTAATTTGCTAAAAAGTGCCTTCAAGGTTTCAGGCAGGATGGCGAGTGGGAGAATGGAACCATTTAAAC
>NW_007745191.1:0-340 GCF_000696425.1 Galeopterus variegatus
TAAAGAAACTGAAAATCTGAACAGACCAAAACAAGTAGAGAGATTAAATAAGGAATAAAAAGTCTATCATGAAAGAAAAGCCCAGGACATGATGGTTTCACTGCTGAATTCTACCAAACATTTAAAAAATAATTAATATTTTTAAATATTTAATATTTAAATTTTTACATCACATAACCTTTGGTATTTTGTGTTTTTATTTTCATTATTAATATTCTCAAAATCTTCCAAAAAATTGAAATCCATTTTACAAATTTAGCATTACCCTGATACCAAAGGCAAAGACAGTGCAAGAAAAGAAAATTATAAGTCAGTATCCCTGATAAACGTACATGCAAAA
>NW_007745191.1:2290-2689 GCF_000696425.1 Galeopterus variegatus
TGCTGGCAAAACTGGATATCCACAAATGAATAATGAATTTTGACCCTTATTACACACCGTATACAAAAATCTACTCAAAATATGTTAAAGACTTAAACATCAGACTTGAAACTGTAAAGCTACTACAAGGGAACTTCAGGGAAATTTTCCTTTACACTGATCTGGGCAATGATTTTTGGATATGACACCAAAAGCAAAGGCAACAAAAGCAATAGACAAATGAGATTTCATCAAACTAAAAGGCTCTGCACAGCAAAGGAAACAATCGGCAGAGTGAAGAGACAAGCTACAGAACTAGAGAAATTATTTGTGTGCCATACATTTTATATGTCAAGAATACATAACAAACTCAATTTAACAGCAAGAAAATAAATAACCCAATTAAAAAATAGGCAAAAA
>NW_007745191.1:3467-4742 GCF_000696425.1 Galeopterus variegatus
GGAGAAAATGCCTTCTCCATTATTTTATTTTATTTATTTTTTTATAGAGTGGTTTCATTTTAATTTTTGTTTGTTTTAGAATGCTTTTATGTATGCAGATGTTCATCAGTGGATTAATAGCTAATAACTAAACAAATGAAATCATTGAACAAGCTTTAATTAAGTAATGAGGATATAATAGATTATTTGAGGAAGTAGTTATATGTACAACTGTATCCCATGTCCTCCTGATATGCATTAATACACTAGAAGACATATATGTACATTTAAAAAAATTTGTCTAGATTACCTACTATGAGTCATTACATTCATGGTTCTTGGTACTGGTTTCTACAGAAACTGTTTGGAAATGTATGGGTATATTTCCAGTTGTGACAATGACGAGTGTGTGTATGATGGGGCTGAAGGTTGATTGGGGGTAAGGGTGTGTGCTTTGGCCTTAGTGAGCCAATGCTAAGTATGCTCAATATTTTGCAATGTTTAGGATAGATCTGCACGAATGAGGAATTACCCTGTCAATGGGCCAATAACAACCTCATTGCAGAGTCCATCTCATTGATACATCAATAGCGTATCAACCAATATCATTCTTGAATTCATATATTTATTCACAAATGTTTTCTCTAATTTTTTTTTATTACAGGCATTTACCTGGGCAATAAGAATATAAGGAAGAAAAAAATCCCTATCTTAAGAGCCCCAAAATTCACAAGAGTAGACATAAAAGGGAACAGATTAATTTATATATTAGCACTTCTTTTCAGTGAAAATGATTTAGGCATGATTTTCCTCTTTCCAAAATCTTGCAGTGCTTTTGTCTGTGTATAGATGCAGGATAAAGTAATTATTCATACAAGGTTCTAAAGATACATTAAAATAAATGCACAACAGCAAAGACCAGAAAATATCTTCAAAACAAAAAATTGAAACACAGATTACTTAAAATATGACAACAATATTTACTGAAGGTCAGAAAACAATGTCACTATTAGAGGAGATATGTCATGTGCAAAACACTAATAGACATTTAATAGTTCTAACCACTATGGATACTTCATTGATTCTTTGGGAGAAAATGCCTTCTCCATTATTTTATTTTATTTATTTTTTTATAGAGTGGTTTCATTTTAATTTTTGTTTGTTTTAGAATGCTTTTATGTATGCAGATGTTCATCAGTGGATTAATAGCTAATAACTAAACAAATGAAATCATTGAACAAGCTTTAATTAAGTAATGAGGATATAATAGATTATTTGGGGAAGTAGTTATATGCA
>NW_007745191.1:5553-6363 GCF_000696425.1 Galeopterus variegatus
CGCATGAAATTTGTAAATTCTTTACAGTAGAAGAATTCACTTTTTAAGAGTCAATTAAAGAACATTGAACATGCAAATTCTTCCCACTGGAGTACATACACCATTTCCAATGACACAAGTTCCTCTAATCACACCCATTTCCTCTGAATGTCCCCTTCTTGACAGACCACGATTTAAATTTTCTCTTGAAAATAATCAGTTAATTATCAAGGGTTCTAAAACGTTCTCTGTGAAATAATCACCGAAATATGTAGTGAAACATTTCGCCCAGGGGCACCCTGAACATTGGAAGAAAGTTCCAGAACTGCCCCAGGATAATCTACTATATTTTATCAATGTTTTGTTAATTAATGTATTGACTATATGTGCCTCATTTGGGAAAATAAATAGAAGCTAATATTCTGATGAAGTGGTAACAAGAGATATAGCTTACTATATATACTACTGTGGAATATAGGGACAAAATACTATGATATAAAAACCATGAGATTAGGGACTCTGTTCTGATTATAGTTATCTCTCCAGAACTTAGAAAAAGCCTGGGACACTGCAGGAGATCAATGAATATTCACCGAATGTTGAACCACCACCAGTTGAAGAACATCTTACTGCCTGATCAGAAATATTTCCAGGAGAATATGATAGTTTAAGCTGAGTAATATAAAAAGGGAATACTGGTAGTCTATCAAGTATTTAAAAAAGAGAAAGATCAAAGTGAAGAAGAAGAAAAAAGGAGGGGAGAGGATATTCCAGGTAGTTGCAAGAGGATTTGCAAAGACACAAGGACCTGAGAAAACAGATTTCATTTAG
>NW_007745191.1:8182-9133 GCF_000696425.1 Galeopterus variegatus
TCAGCAAATCAAATATTATGTATTCCTGTTGTTAGTCACTGCACTGGCTATTGTTAATGCAAAACTAAACAAGACAGTTGAAATTCTTGCCTATTTGAGTCTCTTATTGTAGAGACATTTTTATAAAAGGTATATGTGAACAAAATGATTACATGTAATTAAATATTATAAAAAGTTCTATGAAAAACATAAACAAGGGGATGAGTTAGAGAATAAATTAAGATGCTACTTTATATAGGGAAATCAAGAAAAGGCACATTTGAGGATGCAGCATGTAATCTGAAACTCTTAGGTTACAGAGAAGCTGGTTACAAATCCAGTGTAGGGAATAGTATTCCTGGTTTAAAAATATNGGTTACAGAGAAGCTGGTTACAAATCCAGTGTAGGGAATAGTATTCCTGGTTTAAAAATATCAATGAATAAATAAATAAAATGAAACATCATGTGCAAAGACCTTTAACTGGGGAAGAACTTGGTGTACTAGGAAAACAAAAGACCAGTGTAGCTACGGGGGAAAAGTGAGAAATAACAAACTCTCTGAATCCTATATTGTACCACCAGAGTTTTATAATAATATCACCTTTGGGACATGAATATAATATCCAAAACGGCCTCAGCAGCAGCAGTAACAACAAAATACACATCATTCCTCCCCTCAGCATTCTGATACAGACCTCTGGGTGGAAGCTGATATGGGGAAGAACACTGTAGAATTCCTGTCTTTACAGATCGGAGATTCTGTTATGTAAATGAAGGAGCTATCTATGGGAGTTCAGTGTTAAAAGCCTACAGTGTTAGTAAGTTACAGGCTGTTATAGGAAGTGAGAAAAGCAGCAAGCCAATTACTATCTTATGTCTGTCAGTGTTTCGGCTGAACAGCCTACCTAAGTTTTATATACAGGTATGGTATGCATAATTTAAAATAAATATGAAAAATATTTTTAAAAGGC
>NW_007745191.1:11038-11594 GCF_000696425.1 Galeopterus variegatus
ACTAACTAGAAAAGATAATTTGCAAATTACCTTTTCTATGAGTCAGTTTTGTTATCTGTAACTGTGGAAAGTAATAGTACTATATGACATAGTTTTGTTATTCAGATGAGAATACACGCTCATATGAACATACTATCAGTGTTTGTCATGTAGTAAGTGCTCAAAAAAGTTAATTTAATGATTAATACAGTTACTGTCAGCATATAGTTTTATGCTTATGCGTTATTACATCCGAACAATACATTCTTAGATGCAGTATTACTAAAACAAGAGTGTGGCGCAATCCTGCTGACAGGGCCAACTGGAGAGCCAGGGCTGGGTCTGGAGCTCACAGACCCCCGAGCCCATTCACAAACACTTCACACGCAGGTCTGTGAGCTAGGTGACCGGACAAAAAGGTCCTTGGAGCCTTGGTTGAAGAAGGAATAGTCTTTATTCAGCACACACAGCACTATGAGCTAAGCAGTCCACAGAGAAACTCAGAAACTCAATTGTTACCCACAAAGTCCAAAGAAAAACTGAAACTGAGCAGCTGCATAGAGTAAACATGCTCTAT
>NW_007745191.1:14707-15150 GCF_000696425.1 Galeopterus variegatus
AGAAGAAAGAACAAATTTTGACCATTGCTTTGCATTAGTTTAATCTAAAATGGGTATTTTTTAAAACTTATTTATTTTCTGAATCTTAGAAAATAACGTAATAGAACTTGTCACAAATGCTAAATATCTTTATGTAAATCATTTTTCATAGCTAAGTAAAAAAATTACAATAAAAGATTTTCTGTCCGTCCATAAAAACAATGACCTAAGTTTTCTACATTTTTGTAGTTTACGATTACAATCAACAGTGTCTGTCCCTAATTTGTCCACTGTTGATAGTTGATAGTTGTAGTCATTTTCTTTTAAAAAACAACCAAAAAAAAAGTTTTTACATGAGAAAAGTCAGGTTCCAAAAGGATTATAAAATTAGGTAACATTTATGAATGCAACGACTATAATTATTAAAATAATTAACTTTTTAAAGTAGTTATTTTATTTCTCCC
>NW_007745192.1:0-796 GCF_000696425.1 Galeopterus variegatus
TTTGCACATAATAAGTGTTCATTAACTTGAGTTATTTAAGTTATTAAATTGAATTTAGGTTTTTTAAATCTCCAGCCTGTACCCACAAACCAAGTTCCGACTCAAGGAAGCCTCAGGGTTAGATTAAGGAAATAGCCTCATTCTCAGGTAGAGGCTATCCAGTCCACAATATGATACCACTAGTCACATGTGGCTATTTAAATTTAATTAAATTAAATAAAATTTAAAACTCAGTTCTTCGGTCTCTCTATCCACATTTCAAGTGCTCAGTAATCATATGTGGCTAGTGGCTACTGTGTTGAACAGCCACAGATATAAAACATTTTCCCACATTGCAGAGAGTTCTAATGAACAGCACTGCTGTAAAGATGTTAACTTGCTCCAGATTTGTGCTTTTACTCTAGTCACTTCTAGGTGGTTTGAATTTTTTCCAAAAAAACATTTATTTTTATAATTTATGAAGCCAGTATCCTGGAGCTGGTCTGTGAAGTGAACATAGGAATAAAGGCAAGTAGCCTCTCAGTTCTCACTTCTCCTAGGAAGTCCTGGGAAAGGATATTTTATTTAACAGCCTTTTAGAAGGAGGTTCTTTCAATATCTACTTGAATCACCTTTGGAAAATTATTTAACATCTCTGAGGCTTATTTTCTTAATCTAGAAAAAAAGAAAGTATACTAAATAAAAAGCCATTGTTATTTCTACCAGTGAAAGACTTAGTTCAAAATGCCAGAGGACGGGGCCGGCCTGTGGCTCACTCGGGAGAGTGCGGTGCTGATAACACCAAGGCCACGGATTC
>NW_007745192.1:2740-3373 GCF_000696425.1 Galeopterus variegatus
AGTGAGCCACAGGCCGGCCCCCAAAGACAAATTTTGATTTTGATTTTCACCGTAAAAATCCCTCATCATCTCTTGCCGGCACTATTGCAGCAGTCTCTTAACTGGCTGCCATACTCCAGTTGTGCCACCCTGCCATCCATCCTCATGTATCCAGCCAGGGAAATCGATCCAAAATTGAGATCACATTCCATCTTACTCCCTGCTTCCAGTCTTTTTTTGGAGCTCCACTGCCTGGAAGATAAAATGCAAACCCTTTAGCAGGAATACAGACTCTGGGCAGCCTGTCTCCTGCCTACCTCTTTAGTTTACTTACCACGCCCCCACCTCTGTGTGTCCAGCAATTCCTACCTCCTTGTAGTTCTCCAACAGCCATGCTGCTTCCTGCCTGTGCCTTTGCTTATGCTACTGCCCCTTCCTGGAATGCTTCCCCCATCTCTCTCCCCTTTATTTGGCCAATTCCTGCTCATCCTTTGGGATTCAATTCATGCGCCACTTCCTGGAAGACTTTACTGATCTGTTCTTGCACTACCCCCAGCCTGGGTTAGACTTTTTCCCTCTGTGCCCCCATAGCATCCTCTGTTTACTCCATTACAGCACTTAACCACACTGTGGGAATAATTCATCTCTTCCACC
>NW_007745192.1:8744-9164 GCF_000696425.1 Galeopterus variegatus
CCCAAAGCTTTCCAATTTTTGCCAGTGACTAAATTAGGCTCTTGGATTCCAAAGTCATAGAAATGAACAAAGTACCCAGCAGTAAAGCAAGCAACGCTTTATTAAAAGAGGAGATGGACTTATGCCTAAGGGAGGTAGCTACAGTAAAGCTAGCCCCCCGCGGGGAGCTGTTCAGGGTCTTTTATAGGGAAAGGAGTTAAGGGGTTGGCAGGCCAGCGTCACTGGAGGTGGTCCATTCTGTTCTTCCTCGTTGCATCATGGGTATATGTTCAGTAGGCCCAAGATGGTGGTATTGTTCATTATTGTCACCCCCAGAGGGTCATTGTAGCAGTCACCTTGAAGCTTTGTGCTTTGTGTGGATGTGGGAATTCCTAAAGGGGTCTTAAGGTTAATCTGTAACTTAATTTTTACAATTATGGT
>NW_007745192.1:14341-15148 GCF_000696425.1 Galeopterus variegatus
AGCAGAAGAGGGCTCAGAAAATCAGAGAAAGGTTAAGAGAATTTTACTGGCTTCCAGACTTCCAGTCACTGTGTGGCATAGGAATGAATCTCCACCACTCTCATGAATCCCCTGTCAGGGGGCCCTGCTCAAGCAAGATCTTCATAGTGTAGGACTGGCCTTCCCACCTTTGCTAGTTTCCTGTCAGGGTAAGCCGTTGCCAGCCAGAGGGAGCATGCTTCTTACAGGTTGAGAGGAGTTTAAGCTGTAGTTGTCCAGCAGTTACTTTAAGGAGGGAGAAACCAGGAAAAAAGTAGAGTAAAAGAATAAAGCATTGCCATGTCAGAATTTAGGCCAGGGACTCCAGGAGAGACTTGCCAGCAACAGAGACATGGGAGCAAAATAGTCCCAGTGGCCACTTGCCTCTTGCAGCTGGAGTCTTCTCTGGTGCCCAAAGCTTCCCAGTTTTTGCCCGTGACTGAATTAGGCTCTTGGGTTTCAAAGTCATAGAAACGAACAATGTACCCAACAGTAAAGCAAGCAACGCTTTTTTAAAAGTGGAGATAGAGGGCCGGCCCAGTGGTGCACTTGGGAGAGTGCAGCGCTTGGGAGCGTAGCAGTGCTCCCGCCACGGGTTCGGATCCTATATAGGGATGGCTGGTGCGCTCGCTGGCTGAGCACGGTGCGGGCAGCACCACACCAAGCCAAGGGTTGCGATCCCCTTACCGGTCACAAAAACAAAAAAAACAAAAAAAAAAAATACATTTTGGGGCCAGCCCATGGCTCACTCGGGAGAGTGTGGTGCTGATAACACCAAGGCCATGGGTT
>NW_007745193.1:0-10678 GCF_000696425.1 Galeopterus variegatus
TGTGTGGTCTCTGCTGAGCTTCCACCTCCTGTGCTGGACTTCTCCCTGTTCCGTGTGCTCTAGGCCGGTCTTGGGATGGAGCCGGGTGGCGGCGGCAAAGCCTACCTGCTGCTGAATCATGCAGCGGTGGCCCCCCCACAGGGTGTGTGGACTCTATGGAGCTTGTATCTCCCTTGCTGGACGTCTCCGTGCTCCGTACGCATTGGGCCGGGCTGCTGGATTGCGCGGCAGCAGTGTGGTCCCCGTGGAGTTCCTGCCTCCCCTGCCAGATGTCTCCCTGCTTCGAGGGCACTAGGCCAGGCTGGGAATGGAGCCGGGTGCCTGCGGTGAAGCCTACCTGCTGGATCACGCAGTGGTGGCCCCACGGGGTGTGTGGTTTCTTTTTTTTTTTTCTTATAGATGACCTGTAAGGGGATCTTAACCCTTGACTTGGTGTTGTCAGCACCACGCTCAGCCAGTGAGCAAACCAGCCATCCCTATATGGTATCCGAACCTGGGGCCTTGGTGTTATCAGCACCACACTCCCCCAAGTGAGCCATGGGCCGGCCCAGGGTGTGTGGTTTCTGCGGAGCCTCCGCCTCCCTTGCCAGATGTCTCCCCACTCTGTGCGAATGGAGCCGGGTGGCGGCGGTGAGGCCTATCTGCCGGATTGTGTGACGGCGGCCCCGCAGGGCATGTGGTCTCTGTGGAGCTTCTGCCTCCTCCACTGGACGTCTCCCTGTTCCATATGCACTTGATGTTATGTTTTTATAGTTTAAATCGTTTGATTTGTGGGAGAGAGTGACGCTAGGGACCATCTATTCCGCCATCTTGACTGGAAGCCCCTGCATTGAATCTCTATTTTTATTTTTTTAGGCTGGCTGGTATAGGGATCAATCCCTGAAGGTTGGTGTTATCAGCAGCACCATACTCTAACCATCTGAGCTAACTGGCCACCCCCCTGAACTGAATCTTTTTAAGATGAGTAGGAGGTTTTGGTGAAGTTCTATTCCTTACACTGTGGGTTGGGTACCTCAGTGCTTTTATTATTTACGACATACGTATACATTAAACGTAGTCTTTTTTTTTTTTTTTTTTGGTGGCTGACAGGTACTGGGATCTGAACCCTTGACCTTTGTGTCACTAACTGTATTCTTATATGTGTAAAATATCTCACAATTAAAAGGTAAATAAATATAAGATCTAGTCAAAGATTTTTGGAGGACTGGCCTAGATATTTGAGGTGTCCTAAATTTTAACTCTTAAGAAATGCTGACAATAAAATTGGAATCATAGTCTTTTTTACAAGAAAAACGACTAAAAATTACAAGAAGTTGCATAAAATCACAAGAATAAAATGGAATTATAGAAGAATCTGTGGGTCACTGGTGGATACAGAAAAAATGATCAACACAGATTAAAGGAAACAAAAAACAAAATGGTATCTGAACCAATTTAAACAATTAGTGGTCAATTCAAGTTTCAGACTCATGCAAATGTTAAAAAATGTTATCATCAGAGAAACGAATTTCAAAGACTTTAATCTGGAAATGGAAAACAATTTATAATCCTGTTTCTGGTCAATGTAAAAATTACAACGTTAGGTTTAGGTTTAAGACTTTTTAGTGCTGGGTTGCATCTATAATTTGAGTTTTTAAATGTCAGCTGGCAGAAGAAGCTCGCCCCAGGGACTCAGGGACCTCTTGTGGATAACCTACAATTTATCTGTTCTAATTTGAACTGTCAAAGGGCTTGGTAAATTGTTTTAATAAAAAATCCATAAACTATTAAATTAAGCCAAAATGAAAAGAAGTCTGAGCTATGCCAGAGTGCTAAGGAAAGGAAGGAGGGGCGTGGCCTTTTCTGGGTAGAGGAGGGGTCGTTCTAAGCAGAAGAGAATGAAGAAAGCCTGAATATGCTAAGCATATTCCAGGAGCAGCAGGTAAGTGGGTGTGACTGGAGGGAAATGGAACCTCAGGTGATCCGACCGAGGGAGTCACTGCTCGAGCGTCCAGACCCCAGAAGTCTCCACCTTTCCCTTTTTTCCCCCCTCCCTTCTCAGTTGCCCTTTCCCGCTTTCTGCTGACTCCGCCCCACCGGCAGCCTCCTGGCCCCGCCTCCAGAGAGGCTGGAGGCGGAGCCTCGTGTGGTCATCTCTCTGCTCCTTCCGAAGGTGCGCGGAGCTGATGGCGCTGTTTAATTGACGTCACGGTCATTGACAGCGTGAGGCAGCGGCGGCTGCTGCCATGGTGGCTGGCGTCCGGGTGGGGGTCTGAGTGGATCTTCTGCTAGGCCAGAACGCCTTTAGGGGGCGTGACGGAAGGCGAGAGTTTGCAGCCAGGGCGGCAGGTTTGTCGTCTGGAGAGTCGTGAGGCTGAGGAGGGGGTTGAAGACCTAGAAGCCGGACTCCGTGACCTAGATCAGGGGGTGTGTTGGAGGGGAGGCTACGTCAAAGCTGGGTGAGGAACGGGGTAGTCAGGCCCAGGAGGCAGGCGGAAGCCTTA
This sequence comes from Galeopterus variegatus, assembly GCF_000696425.1. Lineage (NCBI taxonomy): Eukaryota > Metazoa > Chordata > Mammalia > Dermoptera > Cynocephalidae > Galeopterus > Galeopterus variegatus. The sequence continues at coordinate 2,484 of NW_007745193.1, forward strand.
GGGTCCGGATTGGGGTGAGGGAGCTCAGGATCTGGGCAAAGAGCTATCTCCCGGTGTCAATCTAGTCTTGGGGTGGGTGGACCAGGCTCACGAACCTCTCTTCCCCTCCCCACGCCCGCCTGCTCCCGGTGGTTTATGCGGGCTGCAGGTGCAGCATGTCTAGATTGGGGGCCCTGGGCGGCGCCCGCGCCAAGCTGGGACTGTTGCTGGGCACTGCTGCCGGCCTTGGATTCCTGTGCGTCCTCTACAGCCAGCGGTGGAAACGGTCCCAGCGCCATGGCCGGAGCCAGAGCCTGCCCAACGCCTTGGAATACACGCAGACTTCAGAGCCCAGACGCCAGGGTAGGAGTCCATCCCAGAGACCGCGGTCAATGACTGATGAGCCTGGGGTCCAAGCTGCCTTTGGCAAAGCCTGTGAGACAGGGCAACGGCGGGGGTACCTGAGGGTTTCACTTTTTGGGGGAAAGCTTATTGAAAAGGAAAGCACTCTTCGTCTTGTGTATTCTGTCCGCTGTAATCCCAGGAAAATATGTTGCAAAGAGACTGTTTAGCTTTCACTTTTAGTTCTGGCCACTGCAGTGCTATGTGTATATCAGAGACACTTGCTTAGTGTTGGGTGAGGCGTGTAGAGGAAAGTCGAGGAAAAGTCCAAAAGCAGACAAAAGGAATAACTAATCTTGTACGGATTACAAGTCTTGAGGTTTAGTATTAAATTACGTATTAGAATTTGAAGGGAACTCGGAGACTATTTAAAACCCAAGTTTTTAATCCTTATGAGGAAATATAGATTCAACAAGATTGTGTAAGTTTCCCTGGGTTGTCACAGAGTAAGTGGCAAGATTGGGCCTGGTCACCTGGTCCAGTGGACTTTCCACAGCATGGGCTGGGAGCACACTTCATGCAATTGAAGCTGAATGTGGCTGGAAGCCAGCCACAGCTGAAATGGGTAGTGCTTTCAGTTTTGTGAAACTTTCATGTTAACTCGTTTGAGCAAAGTATCTAGGGCTGGTTCAAACCACTTTCTTCATCTTTGTGTAATAGAGGAGTGTTTAGTTCATCTCACCCCATGTCAGTTGGAAATGAGTGTTTTCTTTGGTTACCAATGTCAGATGGCTTCAAAAGTAAGTTTCGGGAGAGTCTTCAAAGAGTTATCACCTAAGACTGCAACTCATTGTCAACATTTTTATAACCTGGCGATAACCTAGTATTGCAAGTGTGCTTGTCTTTCCTTCCCTTCTTTGTGTTTTGTTCGTTTGTTTGTAATTTCTTAGTAGTCTTTCCTCTACTGAGGTTGAGAGAAAGTGGCCACATTCCCAGGGATCTTTCTTGCTCTACATTCTTGAACATTGTTGGGTATGTATTGTAGTCTGATCTAGATTGTTACTAAATTTCCTTTAACAAGTCATTTGTGCTTGCCTTGTCTTGCCTTCCTGGTTTCTTTCCTGTTTTTACATTTTCCAGTCTAGGTGCCAGAAGTGGCTATAGTTAGCATTGCACTGTTGGAATTTACCTACAGCTCAATTCAGGGTTGGGTCAGTGGGGCTTGGTAATGGTGTTTTTCTGATGGGTTATTTATTTTTAAAAATCTTTATTGAATCAAAATTGATTATACATATTTTTGGGGTTAAACACTGAGATATGTTGATTACTAGCATATATATTGTTACAAATCGTAATTATTCTTTATGCCCCTTGTCCAATCTCCCCAATCTCATCCTTCTCTCCTTCCCCCCTCCCACCTCTAATTACCCTAGATTTCTTCTCTCCTTCTGAAAGAATAATGGTTACTCTGTTGATTTGTTGCCTAAATGATCTGTCCAATGCTGAGAGGTGTAATCAGGTCCCCCAATATTATCATAGAGCAGATGCTTCTTCTGTCACTCTGAAATGAGCTTTGTGGAGAGAGACATCCTCTTTTCTTTATCTCTGCTGGTGACTCTCCTTGTGTCAATGCACACCAGTGGCTGGCAGATCATCTGTGTGGTGGTTATGGTGTCTACCCATTTTTGCAGCAGCCATGGTTATTGTCGTGACTGTGGTGGGCCACTGACATGGAGGTGATGTTTTTGGCATGCTTCTTGGTGCTGGCGGTGTGCCTGGTTGTGGGGAGTGTCTGGTCAATGGATCCATACCCCGGGCGGGCCCCACGGCACTGGCAGTGTTAGGGGTTGTGGGTGGGGATCTTGTCTCTGGCTCCAAGCTTCATGTCTCCTGGCGGGCTTCAAGGCACTGGTGGTGTGCCTGGGCTGGAACTAATTTTTGTCCTTTGCTTACTTCTAACATGGGGGAACTTCCTGTGGGAACCAGTACTTGAGCTGTGTTGTTGAGCTAAATTGCTGCTTTGCTGCTGTTTTCCTAGGGAAGGCTTTTTGTACAGCTCGGGGTTTAATGGTTGACCTTATAGGTACTTCCGGCTCTCCAGATACTCGGTGCACCTGGGTTGTGTAGAAACTCTGATCTGGGCCTGAGTTTTTTCATCAAACTGCACCCCATGCAATTCTGCGTTCTTGACCAGTCTCCTCTGAGTGGTCTTGCACTGATTGGGGGATGAGCCAGTTGTCCTTGCTGTGTTCCAGTGTTCTCCCAGTGGGCCTGTCTCCCTCACCGCCCATGCTCTAAACACTTCCCATGGAACAGGCCATGTGCGGGTCCCTTGTGTTGACTCATAGGCCTCTGAATGGCTCCCCTTTTTCAGCTGTTCTGGCTCCTCGCTCCTTGTGGGTCCACAGGAACCCTATTAGTGGTCTTGCTCTCCTGGGGGCCACCAAGGTCCTCTTCTCCCCTGCCGCCTCCAAGCAACTCCATCTGAAGGCCACAGCTGCGGCTTCTGCTGGCTCCTGCTCCTTGCGCTCAGTAGTTTCAGCCTTAAAGCAGCCACGGCCTGAAACACTCAGAGCAGTTTTTTTCTTTCTCTCATTGTGGTTTCTCCTGCCTTCACGAACTCTGTAGGTCTCTCCTCCTCTTCCCCTGAGCTCTAGCGGCCCCAGCTTGGCTGATGTTACATTTTTATAGTTGTAAATTGGTTGATCTGTGGGAGAGAGTGATGCCGCGGCCCATCTATTCTGCCATCTTGACCGGAACTCCTCCTAATGGGGTTTTGATGCACTTTTTCATGTACCTTTTTTCTTAGTAGTTAACTTCCCCTTTTCTCCTTGCCCCTCTCTAATACTAAATGAACCTCTTGAGAGAAGCTCAGAGTTTTATTTACTATTCTTTGTGAAGTGACAGATAGAATTTGAGTGAGCTCAATTTTAGTTCTGCTGTGTGGTTGGTATTGACTGCTTGGTACTTGGTCCTAAATGGTCAGGTAAAGGTTTTTCTTTTGCATTAGTAGGGCATTGTCCTGCCTCCTAGGTACCACACTCTTTCAGGCATTTTATGTTATCTGCCATGGTGTGCAGCATTGCTGACAGGCCCTGGTGTGGAAGGTTCTTGGAGCAGAGGGCTGTTTTTAGAGATTGGGACCGTAATTTTTTTCTGGGTAGTTACTTGGGACTTGTGACCATAACTTAGCTGGGAATGTATGCTGTCTGAGCCTCAAGGCTCAAGGGTCTTCTCTGTAAATTGAACTTCAATGAGAAGCAAGTGTTCTTGAATTTTAGGTACAAGATCTTTTCCTTACTGTATCCCATGGTGTCACTGTCTCCTGTTCCCTTTCCTACAGTGATGCAGTTGCGGTCCATCCCAGGTGAGGCTGGAGATGCTGCAGTACTGCCCAGCCTTCCACAGGAAGGGCAGGAGAAGGTGCTGGACCGTCTGGACTTTGTGCTAACCACTCTTATGGCATTGCGGCGGGAGGTGGAGGAGCTGAGGAGCAGCCTGCAAGGGCTTGCTGGGGAGATTGTTGGGGAGGTCCGGTGAGTAATGCAGCCTTCTCTCCTGCTTTGTCCCCCACCCTTCAACTTTTCCCTGCTTCTACAGCTTTTCAGCTGAAGTATGTTCTCGCCTTTGCTGAAGAAGCCAGTTGTATAGCTTCTGACCTAATTTGAGGGTAATCTGTCCATTTGGTGCCTCGCCTTGCACAAGCTCCTTGCTACTTCTGGACTCTCGTGGTCCGTTGCAGTAACTGAAACTTTGTTCTGTTTAAGCTAGTCTGTCCATGCAGGCTGGGCCCAGGCAGCTGCCCTTCCTTCTTGCTCTCCTGAGGGTAGAGACCCAGGATTTTCTTTGCTCTTGGCCCTTTAATGGGGGGCAGTAGTAAGAGGCTCCCCCATGGTTAGGAGAAAGATAGGCTGGATGGGGTAATGTATCCTCTGGAATGGGGTCTGCTTTCCAGATCCAACATGGAAGAGAACCAGAGAGTGGCTCGGCGGCGAAGGTTCCCATTTCTCCGGGAGAGGAGTGACTCCACTGGCTCCAGCTCTGTCTACTTCACGGCCTCCTCAGGAGCCACGTTCACAGATGCCGAGAGTGAAGGGGGGTGAGTTGTCTCTCCTGGAGGCAGTTATGGCTGCAGCCAGGTTGCATTTTGTAAAAGTATTATCAATGGAAAATTCAAACCAAACTGCTGTAAATAACTTTTGGAACATGGCAAGAGTATAAAAAAATAAAATACAGAGCAGTTGAAACAAAAAACTCCATTCAATTTATGTCATTCAGACATTGCGTGCATCTGTCATTTTCCACTGAGTCGGTTTTTTACATAGTTATTATATATTTTATTAGTTTGGGCATTTTTCTGTGTTATCACTGAGATTTTGTAAGCATGGTTCCATGACTTTGTTCCTTTCCTTGAGTGGCTGAAGCTGGGTATACAGATATCTCTAAGCACAAAGCGTGCTCCCTCTCCCTGGTACACAGCTTTGCCCAAGATCAGGATGTAGAACTCAAGGCTCTTAAAGATAATTTGAAGTTGTACAAACTTCTGGGGTCAGTGAGAGCCAGAGTGGTAAACCCCCAGGCTTGTGGGTGCTTCACTGCTTGGGGTGCTCACTAGGGATCCCAAGGCCACAAGGAGCAGGGCAGGGCTGCCTGCCACTTGTGATGGGGCAAGGGGAAGGGTGGTGTTAATTATAGCTCCAGCAGGCTCAGCCCCATGACAGATCCTGTAGCATGTGAAAGACGGTGGTGGTGCAAGACCCTGGTTTAGCTGGCTGCTATCTGGGGCAGTGGCCATGTGAATAATTCTTTTTCCCATGGCCAGTGCCATATAGGTCAAGGGGGAATTCTAGGAGGAGTTCACAAACTCTGAAATGGTTTTGAACATGTGGGCCTTGGGGAAGGAGAGCTTCTTTGAGGGATGAAGGGATAAGATTTGATAGGCTGCTGTATTCCACTGAAAGCTGTATTCCCTCTTTCTTCCAAATAAAATAACATTGAGCTCCCAGGAGATTGACTGAATATGGCAGAGGCAGAATCATTGTTCAGGTCCGTGATCTCATTCCTTGGGCATTGTACAAACACAGCTGAGTTCTCTCCCTGTCAAAACCCAGCAAGCCTTCCCAGGCATCCCAGCCAAAAGGGATTGCCTGTAACCTCATCTTCATCTTCACTCCTTCTTGGGCATTTGTCATCTCATTTAGGTTGGGTCTTATCTCCCCCACCAGGAGAGACTGTCAGGGTCAGGGCCCATGCCTGGACTTCTTTGAATGCTTCACACTCAGCCCCTCTAATGGGGTTTAGGAAGAGTTGGAAAAAACTTAATTGCCAGAAGGAGGGCGTGTGTGTGTAACTGAGACAAAAGGGCTATCCCTCTCTCTGGTGGATTTCTTCAAGGGCTGGGTTGGTAATCTGGGAAGTAGAAGGTGTGAGACAATGGTATAAATGTAGTAGCTCTGGCACGTGATATATCTCTTCTCAGGCCCCAGAAGCCTATGGGGCTGATGCCAGGCAGTGGGTGAGGCAGAGCTCCTTGCAGTGGGGCTGACTTGTAACTGAAGTCCTCATCATGCCAGCCTTGCAGGAGCCTCTCTGCCTCACAGGGCCCTAGTTCTCACTCTGTGGGTGGAAGCAAGGCCCTTCCTGATCTCTGCTTCTCCCTGGCTATGTGAACTCTTGCCTCTAGGACCCAGAGGGATGGCAGCATTGCAGGACTTTCTTCTGGCTTAGGTCCCAGGGGAGACTGTGCTGATGCTTGTGCTCTAGCAGGTATAACAGCAGTAGTTCCTCCCTGAGAGTACTGGGCAGCTGACCGGTATGGGGATCTGAACCCGTGACTTTGTTATAAGGCTGTGCTCTAACCAACTGAGCTAACCAGCCAGGCTGAGACTCTTGTTTTCGCCCTCGATTGGCCGAGGTAGCCCTTGACTCAGCAGGGAACAGGGTCTCCCTCTCTTTCTAACAAAGGGAGATGATGAGACTTAAGCTCTTCACTCCAGATAAATCATTTCCCCATTTTGCCTTTGGGCTGGCTGGGCAGAGTAGATGCTGGTTTGATTTTCTCATTTGGGGCAGGTTATTGTCTAAGCCTTAGAGTTAGGTTGGGAGTTTCTCTAGGTTGCCCATGTGGTCTTGCTCATTACTACCCAGGTCAGTTGTGAATTCTGATGCCATGTTTCTTTGTCCCTTTGTTTTTTCTACTTTTTATTTTTTGGCAGCTGGCCTGTAGGGGGATCTGCACCTGTGATCTTGGTGTTATAAGGCTGTGTTTTAACCAACTGAGCTAACCGGCCAGTCCCCTTCTCCCTTTAATTTCTAAAGTTTTTACTGTAAGGGCCGGCCCATGGCTCACTTGGGAGAGTGCGGTGCTGATAACACCAAGGCCACGGGTTCGGATCCCTATATAGGAATGGCCGGTTAGCTCACTTGGGAGAGCGTGGTACTGACAACACCAAGCCAAGGGTTAAGATCCCCTTACTGGCCATCTTTAAAAAAGAAAAAAAAAAAGTTTTTACTGTAAATTCCTAGAGGGGAAAGATACTTGGATAACCTCTTAAAAAGCAATGTGAGGTTAGGAAGATTTTACATATATTAAAAGTTCTTGTAGTAGATGTTCCTGGGGCTCCTTTTTAAGATGAGACCAGAAGCTCCTCTCTAAAGAAGCAATCAGCATGCACTGGGCACCAGATCTTGTATGTACTCAGCAGTGGGACTGCTGGATCGTATGGCAGTTCTGTAGTTGTTTGAGGAAACTGTACCATTTTCCATAATGGCTGCACTAATTTAAGTCCTACCAGCAGCATAGGAGGGTTCCCTTCTCCTCATCCTTGCCACCATTTGTTATTGTCTTTTTTATAATAGCCATTCTAACTGGGGTAAGATGATATCTCAGTGTAGTTTTGATTTGCATTTCCCTGATGCTGAGTAATGTTGAGCATTTCTTCATGTGTCTGTTGGCCATTTATATATCTTCCTTTGAGAAATGCCTTTTGGGTACCAGGTCTTGTTGCTTACTTGGTACTTTCCAGTGCTTGCCCCCTTGTTGTCTCTGGTTTTCTGAATGAGAAAGACAGCACTTCTGCCTACCACATTCAGTGCCTGACTTCAGGCTGTCATATATTGACTTTATTTGTGTCTCCTTCATTTCTCCTTTAGTTGTTTTGCTCCAGCCATAGGAGCCTACCTTATCTTTCATTCCAGATGGAGGAAAGTTTATCCCTGAATGACCCTAAGACCTCCCTTGTGCTTCAGGACTTTCTGGCTCTGACACACTCTGCATTTTCTTCACTCAGTCTGGAGAGCTCTCTGGTGTCTGCTTCTGGCCCCTGGAAATCCTATCTTTTCCCCTGCTCAGTGTTTGTCTGATTTAGTTGGCAGTTAGAGAAAAACACCCTAATCTGCTGCTGGTGGAGGTCAAAATCCAAGAGAAACTTGGCTCCCTCTTTAGAGAGTGCATCAGGGTTTGGACTCCCTAGGAACTACCTGGCCATGGTAGCTCAAGAGACACCTTCCCAGGGGGTTGTTTGCATGTTCTTCCTCTCCTGCTTCTAGCCACAAAGCTGCTCCTACCCCACCCCCGTCCTTTCAAGGTTCCCAAGGGATACTCCTGTTGTAATTTAGGTTTGGTTGTTGCCTTGGGTCAGACGTACAAGTTTGAGAGAGAAAATATGGATATGTGTGGCTGCCCATGGCCTCCAAGGCTCTGGTACCCACCCATGTTGGTTCTGGCAGGTGCCTTTGGCTGATAAAGTGAAAACAATTGACAAATCCTTAGCGTGGTAATCATTCTACTTCAGGAGATCAGCTCCACCTATATCTTAAGGTTTTTTTTTTTTTTTTTTTTTTTTTTTTTTTTTTTTTGGTCCCGCAAAGGGACC
>NW_007745193.1:14398-15147 GCF_000696425.1 Galeopterus variegatus
AACATCCTGAAACCTGTCCACAGATCCCAGATCAAAAACCCTCCAGAGTAAGGTCTGTTGGGGATAGTTTCTTTCTTTCTTTTTTTTAAAGATGACCGGTAAGGGGATTTCAACCCTTGGCTTGGTGTTGTCAGCACCACGCTCAGCTAGTGAGCAAACCGGCCATCCCTATATAGGATCCGAACCCGTGGCCTTGGTGTTATGAGCACTGCACTCTACCGAGTGAATGAGCACGGGCCGGCCTATTGTTGGGGATAGTTTCTGATTGCTGTTTCGTCCTTTTATATTTGAAATGCTAAAATTTGCTTCAAGCACATCAGGTGGGTAACTAGGGTTGCTGATGACAGATGGGGAGGCTGAGATGAAACAGAAGTTATTCCTGAGAAGCTGTATGTGGCTTTTCTTCTTTTTTTTGTCTTTTTGTCTTTTTTCGTGACCGGCAACGGATCGCAACCCTCAGTGTCGCCCCCGCTCCTTGCTCAGCCAGTGAGCGGCCGGTCCGTATGTGGGATCCAAACCGTCGGCGGGAGCGCCGCCGCGCTTCCCAAGCGGCGCACTGCAGCAGTGCGCCACCAGGCCGGCCCAGTATGTGGCTTTTCATTATACTCAAGTTCACAACTACAGTTGACCCTTGAACAATGCAGGGTTAGGGGCACTGCCCCTGCTACCCCCGTCAGTCAAAAATCCATGTATAATTTTCCCCAAGTTGTGGCCGTGCAGCACCGTGGGGGGGGGGGGGCGGGGGGGGG
>NW_007745194.1:0-1444 GCF_000696425.1 Galeopterus variegatus
ATTTCTCTTTCTGCATGTTCACTATTGGAGAATAGAAATGCTACTAATTTTTGTGTGTTGAGTTTGTATCCTGGAACTTTGCTGAAATCATTTATCAACTCCAGGAGGTATTTTTTGTAAAGGCTTTAGGCTGTTCAATATATAGGATCATGTCATCTGCAAAGAGGAACAGTTTGACTTCATCTTTTCCAATCTGGATGCCCTTTATTCCCTTCTCTTCTCTGATTGCTCTAGCTAGTACTTCCAACACTATGTTGAATAGGAGTGGTGAGAGTGAGGATCCTTGTCTGGTTCTTGTTCTTAAAGGAAAAGCTTTCAGCTTTTCCCCATTCAGGATGATATTGGCAGTGGTCTTATCATATGTGGCTTTAATTATGTTGAGATACTTTCCATCTATACCTAACGTGTAGAGAGTCTTTATCATGAATGAGTGTTGAATTTTATCAAATGCTTTTTCAACATCTATAGAGATGATCATATGAAGGAATAAAACTACCTGACTTTAAACTATACTACAAAGCTATAATAACCAAAACAGCATGGTACTGGCATAAAAACAGACACACTAATCAATGGAATAGAATAGAGAACCTGGAAATCAACCAACACACCTACAACCATCTGATCTTTGACAAATGCACCAAGCCTATACACTGGGAAAGAGACTGCCTCTTCAGCAAATTGTGCTGGGATAACTGGATATCCATATGCAGGAGGATGAAACTAGATCCAAACCTCTCACCATATACTAAAATCAACTCAAAATGGGTTAAAGAATTAAATATACACCCTGAAACAATAAAACTTCTTTAAGAAAACATAGGAGGAACATTTTAGGAAGTAGGACTGGGGATAGACTTAATGAATATGACCCCCAAAGCACGGGCAACCAAAGGAAAAATAAACAAATGGTATTATATCAAACTAAAAAGTTTCTGCACAGCANACGTGTTTGTTTATAATCAACCAATTTTTCTCTTCTCCATTGCCATCCTACCTAAAATAAGATAAGTCAATAGTGGCTACACTGTAATTCATTATGTGTTAAAATACGAAGGATGACTGTGATTAAACTAGAAAATAAATAGTTTAGAACTTAGAGATCAATAAAGATACATTTGGGGGGGCAAAAGAAGATAGGTCTTTAGTTGCAGTAAGAGCAGTTATATTAGGAACAATCGTGCCTTCTTTAAAAAGATTAAATATTATTGAAAGAGAATATATATGTATGCTAAATTGACAGTGGATGAACTGTGCTGGCTTGCATGACTTAAGTAGCATCTTATCACAGAGGAGGAAACAGGAACTCCAGAATCCTTTTCTATCTATGGATTCCAGGTTAGAGCTGGCAATGAACAGCATTTCCATAGATACCTACATTAATATGTTTGATATATACTGTTAAATATGTATGTAAGTATTTTAATAATTTGTGAACATCATA
>NW_007745194.1:6261-10484 GCF_000696425.1 Galeopterus variegatus
CCATGTGAAAGTTTCTATTAAGTTCCACTACGTAGTGTGTGTGTGTGTTTGTTGAAACACACATTATTACCAAAGCTAATCCATATTCATAGAAAGAAAGATTTATGATGGCCTTTCATTCCTTTTTTTTTTTTTTTAGCATATTCATTGTTACAAATCTTAACTAAAGCTTACACATTGAAGTTCTTATTACCAAAGCTAATCCATATTCATAGAAAGAAAGATTTATGATGGCCTTTCATTCCTTTTTTTTTTTTTAGCATATTCATTGTTACAAATCTTAACTAAAGCTTACACATTGAAGTTCTCAGAGGCAGGGAACACTGGGGCCATTTATGAATAGTGTCTGTGTGGTGGCTTTGGGGGTCACAACACAGAACATAGGCAGACGTTGAGCTGCCAGTTCCACTCCATCTATTAAAGGCATTCTACTCCAAAGGCTGTGGGGATAATCTCTTGAGCTCTCAAAGTGAACCATCAAAGCCTTCACTATGTGTTTTAAAATCAGAATCTCAATTCCCAAACTCTCCCATATTCATATTCACTTCCCGTTCTTGTTATTTTGGGATTTTTTTCCCCATCCCTTGTACGATTATTTGTGTCTACCCAGCTTTTTCACATATTTTTTTTTCTCTTATACCCTATGCATCTCTTTATTTTTTTTTCAAGTATTCTACTCTCACCAAATTGTATTTTTCACTTCATTTTCTTTGCTTTTTTTTCCCTATATCTTCTCCTTTCTCTTAATTCTTATAATAAAATTCTTATCTTATTTTGAAAATGTATTCAACAAAGTATACTCTTTGGTCATTGTGTCTTTGCATATGACATTAAAATTATTTTTCCCAAATATAATATAAAAGAAGAGCCCTGTGGCCTTGTGGTCTTTGAGCTAGAGGGGTGGACTTAAGAACATCATAAAATGTAGAAATGTGTTAGCAGAGAAAGCAGTAATTAATAGAAAAATAATTAAATAACAGCTGCAAGATGAAAATAAGACAATTCAATGTTCCAGAGATGACAGTGGGTAAAGAAATGTGCATGGGAGAGGATGATAGAAGTCAGAATGAAAAGTGAGTTCAAATTTTCTGGCCTCAGAAGCAAAAGTAATGACTGTTTGAGAAGACAAGAGTAACACCTGAGGGGAACTAAAAGCAAATTTACTTAGATTTTTTTTAAATTTGAAAGGTAAAATGTAAGACCAATATTTCAAACCTGAGGAAGTGTCCAAAGAATAAGAAGTGAATAGATTAGAAGCAAAACATGTCATCATCCAGTTTTCTCTGTTTTTTAAAAAATTAGAGTAATGAGAAAATAATTTATTTATGGAAATACATCTGTCTCTGGATAGTTTGCCATGAGTCTATTCCACTATGATACAGGCTAGGGCTGCTGCCTAGTCATAAAAGTGGTTTCATATTCTTTGAATATTTGTAAATCACAGGCAAAGAAAAATGGAGAATGATTGTTTAAGCCTCAACAGGATACGGAGGTTCTGTGACACTTAGAGAAAACCAGAAGTTTATATAGGTCATTCTGTGTAGAAAATAGTGTAACCACTCAAAATTACTCTTTATTTATTCTACTAACACCATTTCATTTATCGGAGAAGAATTAATGTAAATATCTCAAGTTCTACTCACATGTTCTGGGAGATATAATACTGCAGAAAACTAAAATTTTTATTGGAAATCTATGATATGTCATTCCCTTTTGTCTTATTCCTCTTCTATTATATTGGATTACAAATCACTCCTCAGTACATCTCTCTAATGTTTCCATCATATAATGTATAAGTTCCTCACTTAAGATGCTTATTTTTATGTTTCTTCAGTTTCAAATTCAGTAATCATGGGTACTATCTTTCTGGAAACAATTGATGTGTGCAGTGACAGTTTCACAAACACAGACACACAAGGATGAGATTCAGTATTCTAGAAGACTGAGTTCACATGCCTTTGTGGCTTGCTTGTTAAGGCTGTCAAAGCATTTTTGTTCCACATATAGTGAGTCAGAATAGAAATTCATGAAGCAAAGTGCAAGGAAAAACATTAGTTTTTCAAGAAATATTAAGGAAGCTAGTCATTTTTTCTTGTATGTTCTGGGTACTGTGCTTGAGATAAAAGCACAGAAAATAACACATGAAAAGCCTTGAGGTATGAGAATCTTATAATCTAGAGAAAAAGGCAGTTATACAAACAAATTAGATTCAGTGTAATAATTGCTACAATAGCAACATAGACAACATGCTCTAACAGAGAGAGGGGTCAGCTAACTCTGGCAACTTCAGAAAATCTTCACAAAGAAAAGTATGCTTACTGTAAACTTTTTATTTAAATAGTTTTATTGACATATAATTATTGAGATCAAATTATAGTATAATATGTTGGGTAAAAATTAACATACCCTAAGTTAATCCACTTAAAATGTACAATTTAGTAATTTTTGTATGTTCACATTTGTGCAACGATTACCAAAATCTACTTTTAGAAAGCTTTTATCACTTCAAAAAGAAACCCCACTCATATTAGTAGTCGCTCTCCACCGACACCACTCCCTCCTTCTAAGCAAACACAGATCTGCTTTCTACCTCTATAGAAACATAAATCGGTGGTCTTTTGTGACTTGTTTTTTTCACTTCCCATAATATTTTGGGGATTAATCCATATTGTATCAATGATTTACTGTTTTTATGGCCAAATTATATTTCATTTATAAATATATCACATTTTGTTAATTTAATTTGGTTGTTTCCACTGTTTGGTTATTGGTAATAGTGCTAATATGAAAATTTGTGTACATGTTTTTTGTTTGAACACCTATTTTCTATTCTTTTTTGTATAGACCGAGAAGTAGAATTGCTGCATAATATAGTAGTTCTATGAGGAACCACCAAAATTGTTTTTCATAGCAACTGCACCATTTTGCATTCTCCCCTTTGATGTATGAGTTTTCCAATTTTTCTATATTCCTTGCTAACACTTGTTTTTTTCTGTCATTTTTATTACAGTCATCTGTAGTGAATTCTTATAATTTTATGTTGCTTCTCCATCCATTTGAACCTAGGTTTAACTTTCTCATACCAGAAGCAGGGCTCAGTCACTGTTGACACGATTTCCCTTTCTACACCACATCCAAATAGCTTAAGATGATGGCCAGAGAGAAGAACTTAGGGAGATCTTTCCTGCCTAACAGACTGGACTCCCTACTTTTCTGCTGTTTCCTTTAAATGGACCATTCAGACATTTGCTTGCAAACTTAAAGTGACCCTAGCCCTATTCCCCTATATATACTGCTACTTGCCATGCATTCTCTCTCTCTCTCTCTCTCTCTCTCTCTCTCTCTCTCTCTCTTGCTCTCTCTCTGTGTGGCTGACTCTTTATTCCTGCCTCGCCTCATCCGGGTCAGAGCACTGCCCACATGACTCATTATGCCTTCCTTGCCCAGGATGTGTAAGTGAAAAAACTTTGAATGTGTTTTCATTGTGGTGGTCTAATAAATTTGCATGTTCTACCTGAAGAACTAGGAGTTGCCCCAGGCTGGGTTTTCTCTGGATTGCTGGAGAAGAACACAAAGTTTGGCTCCTAGCCAGAGCAGTAGTCAGGGGGTGTAAACTGGACATGGGTCAGACAAGAGCCACACGGGAATCTGCCAGTGTAGAAAAAAGTTGTCCTCATGAGGGACTTCCTGGTCGCAGGTAGAGCAGAAGAACACAAAGTTTGGCTCCTAGCCAGAGCAGTAGTCAGGGGGTGTAAACTGGACATGGGTCAGACAAGAGCCACAAGGGAATCTGCCAGTGTAGAAAAAAGTTGTCCTCATGAGGGACTTCCTGGTCGCAGGTAGAGCAACTATGCATTAGACCACCTACCAAGTAAAAGAAGTATCCCCTGAAAGTCACACAGTAAACACCCACATTCAGTTTCCTTTGATTTCCCTTTAGGGCAGGGCTGCTAGCCCCTCTGTTACTGGAACCATGATTCAGGGGGTTCTCAAAACAGCATCCTAGTGGGTATGGAGTGATATTTGATGGTTTGAGTTTGCATTTAGTTAATGATGTTTAGCATTTTTTCATGTGCTTATTAATCATTTGTATATCTACTTTAGGTAAATGTCATTTCAAATGTTACCAATTTTTAACTGAGATATTTACTTTTTATTATTGAATTGTAAGAGTTCTTTATATATTATAGATACAAAAGCCTTATCAACTAAAAGATTTGCAA
>NW_007745194.1:14940-15147 GCF_000696425.1 Galeopterus variegatus
TTCCTTGTCTGACAATATATAATTAAACTGTGCACACTTGGTATTTGCCATAATCCTCCGTATATATATACATGTGACACAAACACATGTATATATATTGTGGATGGCTGTGGTTAAGAACTTTCATTATAGGGAGGGACAATTCAAAGCCTCTGAAAATTCCCTGACCCTGGTCAAAATGGGAAATAAAAAGCAGCATCACATTCT
>NW_007745195.1:0-616 GCF_000696425.1 Galeopterus variegatus
TTTCTATTCACCAATAGTGAACATGCAGAAAGAGAAATAAAGAAAGCCTGCCCATTTACAACAGCCACCAAAAAAATAAAATAGTTAGGAATTGAGCTAACCAAGGATGTGAAAAATCTCTACAATGAGAACTACAAACCCCTCCTGAGAGAAATTAGAGAGGATACAAGAAGATGAAAAGATATCCCATGCTCTTGGATTGGAAGAATCAACATAGTGAAAATGTCCATACTACCCAAAGTGATATACAAATTCAATGCAATCCCCATCAAAATTCCAATGACTTTTTTCTCAGACTTGGAAAGAACTATCCAAGCATTTGTATGGAATAACAAAAGGCCACGCATAACCAAAGCAATGCTGAGCAAAAAAAATAAAGCTGGAGGCATAACACTACCTGACTTTAAACAATACTACAAAGCTATAATGACCAAAACAGTATGGTACTGGCATAAAAACAGACACACTGATCAATGGAATAGAATAGAGAATCCAGAAATCAATCCACACCCCTACAGCCATCTGATCATTGACAAAGGCACCAAGCCTATACATTGGGGAAGAGACTGCTTCTTTAGCAAATGGTGCTGGGAGAACTGGATATCCATATGCAGGA
>NW_007745195.1:4157-11866 GCF_000696425.1 Galeopterus variegatus
GAGGAGTCACGCCAAACAGAGATGGCTGTCCTGCCCTCCCTAAGCCGGACTTCTCCACCCCAATCCGAGAAAATGGAGGCAGCTTTGATGTGGGCGCCTAGCCTGGTGTCGTGGGCGGGGGCCAGGTGGGCGGGGAGCAGTAGGGCTTCACCCCGCAAGTGGGGCTGGGCTGGGGGTGACTCACAGAGGTCGCAGAGTTGGGCCGGTTTGGCATGCTTCACTCCTTCTCTGCGCAGTCCTTTGCTGGCTTTCCTGGCCTTTGTTGTCTGTGCTGATCGCTCGTTCCCGCAGCCGGGCTTGGGCGCTCTCAGGAGTCCTCCTCTGTGTCGGCCCCAAAACCTCGAACCTGCTGCCCCCGGGAAGGGCTTTGAACCAGCCAAGAAATCAGAGAGTGCTTCCAGGAGAATGAAGCCACTGAGCAGAGCTTTGAAGAATGAGCAGTTTACTCAATAATTAAATAGAGTCAAGAGCTTGGGATACAAGGAACAGTATGTGCTAAGACACAAGTGATTGGAAGAGAATATTGGTTTATTCTGAACAAATATTTGGCATAGCTTCAGGGTAAGTGTCTTATGGGGTTTTGTTGCTGGAAATGAGTCTGATCAGAGATTCTATTAACAGAATAAATGGTGTGGAGGGCTGGCCTGTGGCTCACTTGTGAGAGCGTCGTGCTGAAAACACCAAGTTAAGGGTTAAGATCCCCTTACTGGTCATCTTTTTTTAAGAAAAAAATAAAAGAGTGTTGAATTGTCAGGTTAATAAACTTGACCTTTAACATGGGGACAATGGGAAGGCATGATGATCTGTGTAGAGGAATGATACAGCCAAGTGGTAGATTCCTCTGTGTTCAATGTATCCTTTGAGATCTTAGCAGAAACAGAGAGCCCATTCAGAACTGTAATTAAACATTTAACACAAAGTATTTATGTAGGTGTGGGTGGATCTAAGGGAACAAACAAATGGTGATGAAGCACTCCAGGATGCCAAAGCCACCCCTAGAACTGACAGGTCAAGGGGAGAAGAGATGTATCTAGGGTGTGGGAGGTTCCTAGAAAATCTGATGCCATGGGTAGAAGAGCACAGTCACTGGCAAGCCACATCCTGGCAGGGCATACGTGTGCAATCAAATTCCATGGCCTTACTCTCCCCACACCCTCTGATCTCCTGACAGGGCCTGCCATGGGCTGAGCTCAACCAGATGCTAGACAGGACGATGTTGGTGATGCAATCCACAGAATAAGCCTCCAGGGTATAGAAAAGGTGAGAAAGGATGAGGAATAAATGTGGTGTGGCCTTTGGAGCAGAGCCTGTATAGTCATCCCTTGGTGTCCACAGGGGATTTGTTCCAGGAAAGCTGTAAATACCAAAATTCCCAGACACCTAAGTTCCTTATGTAAAATGGTATAGGATGTGTACATATCCATTTCATATCCTTCCCTATACTTTAAATCATCTCTAGAGTGCCTATAACACTTGATACCATGTAAATGCTTGACAAATATTTGTTATACTATATTTTATATTTGTATTTATTGTTGTATTGTTACTTTTTGTGTTTTGTTAGTTTTTATTGTCTTTTTTGAATATTTTGATCCACAGTTGATTGAATTCCAAGGATGCAGAACCCATGGATACAGAGGGTCAACTGTACTACTTTGTGGAAGAGAGAGTGTGAAGGGAGAGACTGATGGCTGAAAATTTCATCTGAGGAGGAGGATGATGCAAATTACATGCAAAGAGAAAAAAAGAAAAACCTGGGTCAGGGTCCATGGAAATAGAGAGAAGACGGCAAATGCGAAAATTGCTAAGAAGGTAGAATGCATAACAGGAGCGAATTTCTCTTGGAAGTGGGGTAAGTTAGAGAAAACTGATGTTGATTTCTATGGCTGTGTCTTGGCTAGCAGCAGACTTTATTTTAATCATTATCTTTTCTGTTTTGTATTTTCAGCACTCTTTCTTTTTAAATTATGATTTAAAAAGCACATGACATAAAATTTAACATCTTAAATATTTTTAAGTGTACAGTTATGTACTGTAAAGTATATCCACATTATAGTACAACCATCACCACAATCCATCTCTGCAATTTTTTTTATCTTCCCCAATTGAAACTCTATCCCCATTAAATATCAGCTCCCCATTTACTCTTTCCCCAGACCCTGGTAACTAGTTTTTTACTTTCTCTTTCTCTGAGTTTGACTATTCTAGGTACCTCAGATAAGTAGAATCATACAGTATTAGTCCTTTTCTGACTGCCTTATTTCACGTAGCATAACATCTTCAAGGTCCATGTGTGATGTGGCATGTATCAGTTACTGTGGAATATACTATAAAGCAAATGTATCTCACAGGGCCTGTTATCTAAAGCCTTGCCGTTTCAAATATTGACCTTGCAAGGACAGGAAATTCTCCCCAGGCTAGTGAGTCTTTGTTGCAAGATAAGAATTGTGGCACAGCAGGTTGCTTGCGCAAAGACAGGTCAGTTACTGATTGTTATGTAAGGATACTCAGAAATTGCTATAGGAAGGAATGTTTCCTAAGATCAAACTTTTGTTGATAGCCTTAGTGGAATGTCATCTGGCTTGTTTCACTGAAAGTTACCAGCCTATATTGTTAAACTATCACCCCACCTATGTCTCTTCCTGTAACTTCGTGGTCTGGAAAATAAATGCAGGAAGGGAACCCCAATTCGGTGTTAATTTCCCAAGGAAGGATTGCCTCTCACTTGAGGGTTCTGGTGGGAGATTAACCACTTTGGGGCTTCTCACTGCTCAGTAGAGATGGGTTTTCAGTAATCCTTTGCATCTCCATCACCCAGGGGAATTGGGGTGATAAATCAGTGTGTGTGTGGGGGGCGAAACAACACAAAGCAACAAGTCACAATGTTCTTCATTTTTAACACTAGTAATATTCCATTAGATATATACACATAAGTGGAATTGCTGTATTATTTGGTAGTTATGAGACAGGAGATGCTCAGTTTCTATGGGTTCAGGTTTGATGACACACACCTGGGTTTCAAGCCACTCATCAAGGTCTCAGGCCCCTTCTCCATGCCCTCTCCTAGAGGATTGTTACTCCTGCTTATTGCACCAATTTTTAGAACCAACATGGAGAAATTTTTACCTGAAAAGGCAGACTTATGCTAATCTAGTGGCAGGACATGCTCAGTAGAAAGGGGTTATGTAAACCTAGGAGGTGAGCATGCTCAGTAAAGTGAAATCTATCCTTTAAATGACCTTCCACTAGAGATGCTAAAGAGCACAGAATATTCTTGAACATGTTCAGTGCATGTTATAGAATTGGACCAATGAACATGCCCTAGAAGGAGACTAATTGAGTGGTACAAAAAATGTTACCTACCTGGGAAACGCCCCTTAGTGAATATTCCTTAGATAGCATGAAAATGTATTAGATGGCAAATCTAAACAAGTGGAGTCCTCATAGAAGGCAGGATTGCTGCTCACTGTCCTAGAGCCAGCCCATACTTAGACTGAGGTGTGTATTTTTTTCTTTTTGTATTGAACTTGCTTTTTGCAGACCGATATTCACTCTAGAGCCAACCTGCATTTTGTGTGTGAATCTGTATTTCTTACTTTCATATTAAACTTGATGTGGGCGCTCAGTAGAAATGGATTATATAAGCCTAGTAGGTAAGCATGCTCAGTAAAGTGGAAT
This sequence comes from Galeopterus variegatus, assembly GCF_000696425.1. NCBI lineage: Eukaryota > Metazoa > Chordata > Mammalia > Dermoptera > Cynocephalidae > Galeopterus > Galeopterus variegatus. The sequence continues at coordinate 7,836 of NW_007745195.1, forward strand.
CTATCCTTTAAATGACCTTCCACTAGAGATGCTAAAGAGCATAGAATATTCTTGAACATGTTCAGTGCATGTGATAGAATTTGACCAATGAACATGTCCTAGAAGGAGATTAATTGAGTGGCACAAGAAAATGGTACCTAACTGGGAACTGCCTCTTAGCTGAATATTCCTTAGATAGCATGAACATGTATTAGATGGAAAAACTATGCAAGTGGAATCCTGGTAGAAGGCAGGGTTGCTGCTCACTATCCTAGAGCCAGTCCGCACTTAGCCTGAGGTGTGTATTTTTTTCTTTGTGTATCAAACTTGCTTTTTGTAGGCCAATATTCACTCTAGAGCCAACCTGAATTTTGTGTGTGATCTGTATTTGTTACTTTCATATTAAACTTGATGTGGGCCCTGTTCAGTCCCTGGAGCTATGTCTTGACTCTCTCTGTGAAATCTGTTTCTCTTATTTGTTACATTAAATTTGTTCTCACTTTCTACTGTGACTCTGCTCCTGAATTCTTTCTTGTGGTGGAATCAAGAATGTGGTAAGAGGACAGAGCAGGTTGAGGCCGGCCATCAGGCCTCCTCAGACCCTCTCCATAAGTATCAATTCTAAGTTTAATTTTTTGAGGAACCACCATACATTTGGGTAATTTTCTACATCAAGTTTATTTTTTTGACAGTGTAATAAGCAAAGTGATTTTATATTATTATCATTTTTATTCAATACTGAATCCCAAGTCTTTCCACACTGACTGGAATACTTTATAACCCTACAAATATTGGGAGAACAGGTGATTAAATAAATGATGCAATGTTTTGGAGGAAGCTTAGAGTCCAGAGACCATACTTGGAGCATTTGTCTTTCTTGTCTAGCAGGCAAAGTAGAACTTTGAGACCCGGGTATCACTAAAAATAAACACAAAGGGGCTGAATGTTGGGAAGCCTGAAGATACCAGGGAAGAGATGTTTATCAGCCAAGGGATTGGGTTTTGAATCTGGGTTATCCAAAATGATAAAATGCTAGATAGAGCATGAAAGGAGACAAACATGCTCACCAGGATCAGGATAATGCATGTGGCTCTAGTTTCATAATAGGTTCTTGGTGAGAGCCTGGTACTGTGAATGTGTTGTACCCGCTGCTGGTGTCTGTACAGAAAAAGGACCATGAAGCTGCTAGTCCACACCATGAGGCCCCAAAACATACCATCAGTGAACAAGAAAATGGCTGCAACTACTGAGAATACCAGTCTCCTTAAAATGGGTAAGGAGCAGTATTTGTACATTTTTTCCATGCTCATGTTTTTGTTATTTGTTGGGCCAGTTACATGTTTTACAACAGAGATATTTAACACAAGATGCAAGATCCAGCAAAGAAAACAGCAGAAAACGATGCACTTTGGAGATTTAATTTTGAGTTGCATCCACCCAGAGATACTGGGGCAAAGTTTCATGGCCTGAAAGCCACTGAGGAGGCAGGTGGTGCTGAGAGTAACCCCTCTGGCCACTCTGTGTAAATAGAAGACAACTTTACATCCAGCCTCATCCAGGAAAGTTTCCAATCCAAAAGCTGCCATTGTCTGAGGGATCCCTTTAGAGAGAATAACCAAGTTGTTAGCTAAGACCAGCTGGTTGAGAATTAAGTCCGTGGGCCTCAATCTCTGTGCAGTGATAAAAGTAAAGTTATAAAGGCAAAGGAGTGAAGAATTTCCAAGGATTCCAGTAGCAGTCTGAGTGAGTAAGGTAATACCCCAATTCAAGTTAATATGAACCAGTCCATCCATGTGGAAAAGATGTTGAAGTTTGAATTTATTTAAATGAGAAGAATCTGGAGACAAAAAGAAAATTGGGTTATTTTCATCACATCTAGAACATGCTTTTTCTCACAACGCCCATTATTGCAAGTAAATATGAACATTAATAACAGGTCTTTTGTAAGTACAAAGCTATTTCTTGCAGAATTATTATTTGTAATACCGCAATGACTGGACTCCACCCAACCTCAATCAAAGGGAACTTGAATAAACCCCAGTGCATCCCCACGGTGAAGCATGGGGCAGCTGTGTACGTTATAAGGATGTTCTCTTGGCAGCTGACCCTTCAGGACAAACAGTTTTATGGAGGGGGCAGGGATAAAAGAAAAATAAAACTCAGAACGTCATGTGCAATTAGCTTTAGCATAACCAAAGATAAATAGTATCTTGGTATGCATGTGTGTGTGTTTGTGTCTATAATTTTATATTTATAACATGAAAGAAGAAAGCAAATCCTTAAAAGGTGACTACTTGTAAGGGACAGAGGAAACTGCAGAGAAGACAGGATGAAGTTAGACTAATGTGATTGTGTCTTTCTTGTTTTGGTTTAGAAGTACATAATTTTTTGAATATACACAATATCAAAATATATTACATATAATCCACAAACCTAAAAATGAAACCTAAAAAAAAAAGAACATAATTTTACGAAAAATTAGGACTACACCAAGCAAAGAAAAGTTATTTTCACTAAACTTTAAGGAAAACTATTTCACTATAATTTTGTAAATAATTTATATTATGTTATATATTATAAATTCATAAATTATTATAAAAAATTTTATAATATATTATTAAAATTATAATAAATAATTTTAACTTTATGTTATAAAATATGTTTATTTTATGATAAATTTGACTATTGTAAAATAAATTATATAAGAAATGTACAGTCAAAATTATTAATTAACATATAAATATGTATAGTCAAAATTACTTAATTTTTTCCTGAGGAAATAGCTGAATCCAGTTAGGACAGGACATAAAGATTAGTTCAGACCCTTTTATTTACAAGAAAGCAAAGGAGCTACCAAATACCATCAATTTCATGTGACTGGACCAGAAAAACTATCATGAAGTATTCCCAATAGAAAAGGAAGGAAATTTATATTACTAATAAATATTTGTAATATATTTTAAACATTTACTTATTTTATTTTTTTATGTATTGGAATATAATTGATTGTACATATCTGTGGGGTACAGCATTGAATATCAATAGCTGTGTGCAATGGTGATGCTCAAATCAGGATACTTAGTATAGTCAACATTGTACAATGTAATAATTTTTTGTGGTCCTTTACCAATTTCTCCCTAACCCCAACTCCCCAATCCCTTTCCCACTTCTGGTGACCTCCGTTCTGTCCTCTCATTTTAAACATTCAACAAATTGTTGTGATTGTTATAGCTCTCATTTATTTATATTTATTATTTATTCATTCATTCATTTGTTTATTTATTTATTTATTTATTACCTCCCACTATGACTGAGGACATGTGGTATTTCTCTTTCTGTGTCTAGATTATTTCACTTAACTCAATTTCCATTTAGTTCATCTGTGTTGCTGCGAATGGCAGAATTTAACTCTCCTTTATAGCAGAGTAGTATTCTCTTGTGTATGTATACCACATTTTCCTTATCCAGTCATCTGTCGATGGATATTTAGTTGGCTACAACTCTTGGCTATTTTAAAACAGCTGCAAAAGTCATGGGAGTGCAGGTATCCCTTCCACATGATGATTTCCATTCATTTGGTTAAATACTCATCAGTGGAATTGCTGAATCTTATGACACTTCTATCCATAGTCGTTTAAGTAAACTCCATACTGTTTTCCACAATAGCTACACTAATTTACAGTCCTGCCTACGGTGTGGGAAGTTCTCCTATCTCTGAATCCTCACCAGGATTTGTTATTCTCAGTCTTCTCAATAATGGCCAGTCTGACTGAGGTGAGATGATATCTCAAGGTGGGTTTTGATTTGCATTTCCCTGATGCTTAGTGATGTTGAGCATTTCATCATGTGTCTTTTTGACACTTGTGTGTCTTCCTTTCAGAAATGTCCATTTAGCTCCTCTTGCCATTTTTTGAAATTGGGAACTTTTTTTTCTCTTAAGTTGTTTCAGTTCCTCGTGTATTCTGAATATTAATCCTTTGTGGGATGCAAAGTTTGCAAATATTTTCTTCCATTCTGTAGGTTGTCTTTTCACTCTGCTAATTGTTTCTTTA
>NW_007745195.1:12637-14299 GCF_000696425.1 Galeopterus variegatus
ATCCTTAGAATGCTTTGTGTAGTTTAAGCATTTTTACAATGTTAATTCTTCTAGTCCAAGAGCATAGAATTTCTTTTCATCTTTTTGTGCCTTCTTTATTTTTAGCAGTGATTTGTTATTCTTGTTGTAGAGACCTCTCTTCTCCTTGGTTAAATTAAATTGATTCCTAACTATTCCTTTTTGGGTGACTATTGTAAGTAGGATTAATTTCTTGGTTTCTTTTTCTACTAGTTCGCTCCTGAAGTATAAAAATGCTATGAATTTTTGCGTGTTGATTTTGTATCCTACGAGTTTACTTGATTTATTTATCAGCTGTAAGGGTTTTTTTGTAGAGTCTTTAGGTTTTTCTATATATAGGATCATGTCATCGGCAAACAGGGACAGTTTGACTTTGTCTGGATGCATTTTATTTCTTCATTTCTTTCTCTTGCCTGATTTTTCTAGCTAGTACTTCCAATCTTATGTTAAATAGGAGCAGTGAGAGTGGGCATCCGTGTCTTGTTCCCATTCTTAAGGGAAAAACTATCAGCTTTTCCACATTCTGGATGAAGTAGTTGCTGTTTTTGTCATGCATGGCTTTTATTGTATTGAGATACTTTCCTTCTATACCTAATGTGCTGAGAGTCTTTATCATGAACATGGCTTTTATTGTATTGAGAAACTTTCCTTCTATACCTAATGTGCTGAGAGTCTTTATCATGAAGGGATGTTGAATTTTGTCAAATGATTTTTCTGCATCTATCAATTTTTGATCATGATCATATAATTTTTGTCCTTAATTTTGCTGAAATAATGTTTCACATTTATTGACTTGCATATGTTGAAGCATCCTTGCATCCTTGGAATGAATCACACTTGATCATGTTGTATAATTCTTTTGATGTGTTGTTTTTCTATTTGCTCATATTTTGTTGAGAATTTTTGCATGTATGTTTATCAGAGTTAAGGGTCTGTAGTTTTCTTTTTGTAGTATCTTTGGTTTTCATATCAGGGTGATGCTGGCTTCATAGAATGAGTTTGGGAGAATGGCCTCTATTTCAATTCCTTGGAAATGTTTGAGTAGAATTGGTTATAATTCCTCTTTAAAAATTTGGTAGAATTCAGTGGTAAATACATCTGGTTCTAGAATTTTCTTAGTTGGGAGACTACTGATTAGTTATTCAATCTTGTTGCTTGTTAATGGTCTCTTTAGCCTTTCTATTTCTTCTAGATTCAGTCTTAGTGGTTTGCACACATCCAGAAATTTATTCATTTCTTCCAGTTTTTCAAATTTGTTAGTGTATATTTGTTTATAATAGTCTCTAATGATTCTTTGTATTTCTGTTGTATCAGTTGTAATGTCTCCTTTTCATTTCTGAGTTTTCTTATTTTGGTCCTATCCATTTTTTAGTTAGTCCAGATAATGGTTTGTCTGTTTTGTTTATCTTCTTGAAAAACCAACTCTTTGCTTTGTTGTTCCTTTGTATCATTTTTGGGTCTATGTTTCTTTTTACTTGTTTGTTTGTTTGTTTTTCAGTTATGAATATTCATGAGATACAAAGCTGATTGTCACCTCTCATTCCCAAGATCTGAAGGAGACCAGATTCATATGGCAGCATGCCCATTACCACAAATTGCATTTGTACCCCGTGTCCCCCACCCAGTTATCCCCATCCTCCCTCC
>NW_007745195.1:15076-15785 GCF_000696425.1 Galeopterus variegatus
TTCTGCTACATTCCTTTTTAAGATATTGATCTCTTTGTAAATTTCCTCCTTCATATCTTAGATACTTTTTCNTTCTTTAGCTGTGCAGAAGCTTTTTAGCTTGATATAATCCCATTTGTTTATTTCTTCTTTTGTTGTCTGTGCTTTTGGGGACTTATTCATAAAATCTTTGCCCAGGCCCACATCCTGAAGTGTTTCCTCTATGTTTCTTTTAAGAGTTTTATAGTTTCAGGGTTTATACTAGGTCTTTAATCCTTTTTGAGTTGATTTTCAAATAGGGGGACAGGTATGGGTCTAGTTTCATTCTTCTACAATATGGATGTTCAATTTCTCCAGCACCATTTCTTGAAGAAGAAATCTTTTCCTCAATGTATACTCTTGTTGCCTTTGTCAAAGATCAGTTGGTTATAATTTTGTGGGTTGATTTCTCAGTACTCTATTCTGCTCCATTAGTCTGCGTGTCTGTTCTTATGCCAGTACCAAGCTCTTTTGGTTACTATAGCTTGGTAGTATAATTCGAAGTCGGGTAGTGTTATACCTTGGATTTATTTATTTATTTTTTGCTCAGGGTTGTTTTGGCTATTTGTAGTCTTTTGTAGTTTCACATAAATGTTAGAATTGTTTTTTCTATTTCTTTGAGTAATATCCTTGGTGCTTTGTTGGAGATTGCATTTGATCCTTAGAATGCTTTGTGTAGTTTAAGCATTTT
>NW_007745196.1:0-285 GCF_000696425.1 Galeopterus variegatus
CTAAATAATCGATGCACAGTTGTTGTCTTTGAGGAGCATGATTCTATGCCCAAATAACTGATGTGCCTGTAGAAGGGTAGGGGATATTTTAAACCAGTAATACAGCCCAGCACACAGAATGTGTTGAGTGAACACAATCACACTGAAATAGAGATGAAAGGCACATGCCTTGAGTTTGTGGATTTCATTATATCCTCTAGTTTCTAACTGAACAGAACAGGGAACAGTTCCATCGTGGCCAAATCATCTAAATTTCAAAACAGGATAAAGTAGCAAAAGCCCTTA
>NW_007745196.1:5838-6096 GCF_000696425.1 Galeopterus variegatus
GGTGGTCTCTATCCAGGACATGCTGGTGTAGTGGTTGAGAGAAACAGAAAAGATGCAGAAAGCTGGGAAGGCTCATAATGTTATAATGTTTCAGTGAGAAAGTGGCCTACGTCTCTCCCATTCATGTGTTTTGGCCAAGAATGTTACAAAGTGAGCTGCACTGGGAAGGATCTTTCTCTCCTAAATTGTGAATTATACACTAAATAATCGATGCACAGTTGTTGTCTTTGAGGAGCATGATTCTATGCCCAAATAACT
>NW_007745196.1:11563-12081 GCF_000696425.1 Galeopterus variegatus
AAGTCAGTTTGCAGGTACTCAGCCTCTGGATGTTTTCTTTCCTAAGCCTTTCTGGTCACCAAAAACCTTTCCCCACATCACAAAAGAATGACTTTCCCTATGTAAGACACATTTTTACCATTCTGCCTTGCCATGGTGTCGAATAAAAGAGAGATCATTCCAGATGCTGCTTTCTGGGATGCCCCGTGTTGAAGCCCCCATAAGATAGGCTTCCATCTTATACATATTTCTATATAAGAGTAAAGCTTGGTCCTGTTCAGATGTTCTGATTTCAGAGAAAACTTTTAAAAATGAATCATAGGTCAACAAGGCTGATTCTTTCAAATGCAAAAATTGAACTGTAGTTAGCCAAATGTTCAAGATACTCATGTGTTGGATGAAGCCTATTGGTATGTTGACATAAAAAGAAACAGACCAAATACGTAGAACAGGAACTTACTGAGTCAATATGACTATTGAGCCAGTACATATAACAGGGACTTATTGAGACAGTTGCAACTAGGGAGACACACAGGTCA
>NW_007745196.1:14313-15147 GCF_000696425.1 Galeopterus variegatus
GATTTATATATGTAAGTAGCAACAGACTTAATGTAAGTTAAAAGGAACAGGTAAAAAATTATTTTCTTGCCTCAAAATGTTAACAGCCGTATCTATGATTGTGAGGTTTTCCACTGAAGTTTATTTTCTTCTTAACTGTGGTCTACCTTTTCCAAATTCTCTACAAAGTGTTTCTATCACACTTATAATACAAAGCACTGTTTTTAAACAGTTTGGGTCTTNCTACAAAGTGTTTCTATCACACTTATAATACAAAGCACTGTTTTTAAACAGTTTGGGTCTTGAAAATAATGTAGATAAAGCACTAAATGGGAAAATCAGAAGAGCAGGTATGAAAAAATGGACTAGGGACATTGAGATATTTTATTTATGAAATTGTATCTCAGTTGTATTAATGGAATGACTATTCTTTTGTTTGAAGTTGTTTAAATATTCCCTGTAATATTTAAATCCATTTCCCCACAGAGTTTTCATGGAGATGCTAACAGTTGTATGTCAAGAAATATTATTTTGGTGTTTGGGGGATGTAGATCTGGGATGGGAGAAGAAAATTAAAGGCCTGTTTGGATTTAGAAATGCCTTTTTTGGCAGCCACATGCTAGCTTTAGTCTGGAATAAACATACCCAGCAGAATTATTGTCTCTGTATTCTCTAATACCTGTAGTTTATGATTGTGTCTAAATTAGATACTCAAGAGAACTTGCTTTTAGGCCGTTTAATTACTTATATTTCCAAGGACAGATAAAGCAGCAGGTATTGAAAAATAATGAAAAAGGCAAAAAATTAAATATACACAGAACATTAAAGGTGGTATCTAATTATGTTTCTGAGTCA
>NW_007745196.1:20671-21013 GCF_000696425.1 Galeopterus variegatus
CTACAAAGTGTTTCTATCACACTTATAATACAAAGCACTGTTTTTAAACAGTTTGGGTCTTTAAAATAATGTAGATAAAGCACTAAATGGGAAAATCGGAAGAGCAGGTATGAAAAAATGGACTAAGGACATTGAGATATTTTATTTATGAAATTGTATCTCAATTGTATTAATGGAATGACTGTTCTTTTGTTTGAAGTTGTTTAAATATTCCCTGTAATATTTAAATCCATTTCCCCACAGAGTTTTCATGGAGATGCTAATAGTTGTATGTCAAGAAATATTTTGGTGTTTGGGGGATGTAGATCTGGGATGGGAGAAGAAAATTAAAGGCCTGTTTGG
>NW_007745197.1:0-540 GCF_000696425.1 Galeopterus variegatus
TTATTTTTTCTTTTGTTGCCTGTGCTTTGGGTGTCATATTCATAAAGTCTTTGTATCCCCTCTGTTTTTATCTAGGAGTTTTATAGTTTCATATCTTACATTTAACTCTTTAAATAATTTTGTGTTGATTTCGGTATATGGTGAGAGGTATGGATCTAGTTTCATTCCTCTACATATGGAAGTCCAGTTTTCCCAGCACTGTTTATTGAAGAGGCAGTCTTTTCCCCAATGTATGTTCTTGGTGCTTTTGTCAAAGTTCAGTTGGCTGTAAGTTTGTGCGTTCATTTCTGTTCCTTTTGTATGAGTATCTGTTTTTATGACAGTACTACGCTGCTTTGGTTACTATACCTTTGTAGGATAATTTGAAGTCAGATGGTGTTATGCCTCCAGCTTCATTTATTTATTTATTTTTTCTCAGGATTGCTTTGGCTATTTGGGGTCTTTTATTGTTCCGTATGAATGTTAGGATTGTTTTTTTCTTTCTATTTCTTTGAAGAATGTCATTGGTATTTTGATGGGGATAGCATTGAATCTGTAGGT
>NW_007745197.1:6042-6326 GCF_000696425.1 Galeopterus variegatus
TGTCCCCAGCTCAGGGCTCCATAAACATCTGCTGCACAATTGGAGTTGCATCATTTAAAGAGACCAGAGATTGTGCTGGAACCGGGGGCTGACTTCAGGTGTGCAGGCCTATCTGCCCTTGCATTTAATGGCTCCAAACTGTCCTTCCTCCCTCCCTGTCATTTGTCAGTGTGTCACTTCCAGCTCTCCTCCTCCTCCTTCCGTCTGAGACTTCTAAGCGTCACAGAATAACTGTGGGTTTCTTGAGAGAACAATATCCATGATTGCAAATAAATAAGCTACAT
>NW_007745197.1:8131-9103 GCF_000696425.1 Galeopterus variegatus
CACATTCAGAAATCATTCTCCAACGATGAGCCCAGGCTTTTCTGACGGACTATGTAAGAACCTGCTAGTACCCATTCACATTAATTTATTCATTCACTCAAATATTCACGTATACGTTTATTTGACCAGAGTAAACCCTGGCCAGTTGTTATTATTGACTATTGTTGCTATCGTGTTTTTGTTGTTGTTAGGTTGGGGACACAGGGAAGAATGGGATCCTCACAGACAGAGGGACAGACCGCATGTTAGCCTCATGCCACAGGGCTCTCTTGGAGGGATGCATTAAGATTGTAGGAACAAGGGAGAGGGAGTGATTTGTGCTGGTGGTGTGCAGTGGATAGGGGATGGGGCACATGATTCTAAAGTGTTTAGAGGGGTCAGGCAGGTAAACAGGGAGGGACTGGTGCTCCAGGTAGAGGGATCAGTACATCTGATCCTTCCGTGTGGTGTAGGGGACGTGGATGACAGAGTGGAATGAAAAGTAGGGGCGGAGCCAGGCAGCGAGGGCTGGTGGGGAGGAGGCAAGGTGGATGAGGGAGAAAGCACACGTTCCAGGGCTCTCCATGGTTGGGCCTGAATTCTCCTGCCACCGATGATGCTAGGTTTTCATCAATCCATACATTCTTTAGAAGGTGGGACGGAGAAATGTTGCAGGGTTCAAGTGCCCAAACCGTGTAACGGAGCAGNCACGAGTTTTTCTATGTTTTTTAAAAAAGTATTAATCTCTTTGTTAATTTACTCCTTTATATCCTGGATAGCTTTGCTCAGTTCATTGTGTTGTCTAACTACATTTTCTTGTATCTCATTGAGTTTCCTTAAATTTTTTACTCGGAATTCCTTTACAGTCATTTCTAGGGTTTCCTGCTGTATGGGACCTAGTACTTGAGAGTTATTGTATTCCTTTGGTGGACTCATATTTTGTTGTTTTTCTGTATTTCTAGTATCTCTACTTTGATTTCTGGTCATCTGTTG
>NW_007745197.1:14627-15146 GCF_000696425.1 Galeopterus variegatus
TTTGCGATTTTCCTGAGCAGGAGATGGTTGGAGAGAAATGCATTATGAGGAGATGATTGGTGTTTCTTGACCTTGGGTGTTCGTCTCACTATCATAGTCTGTTTCTGATCACATCTGCAGTTGATTATGCAATTAGCCATGCACATCGACCTCGGAATGGATGCTGTTTCATTTTTGCTCCTCCTCGTCCTTTTCTGCATGTCTTCCTCCATTCCACACTCCTTCCATTTATCCTCTCTGTGAACAGATTAGAGGAGGCTACAAGTACACACTCCTCCCTGGAGTCACGTGCTCTGAGACCACCCTGCCAGACCTGCTGGGTGCAGTAAGTAGTGGATTTGGGAAGAGGGGCTACGTGCTGAGCCTTACAGCCTGAGGCCCTCACCGATGGGGTCATGTGGTCCATGAGGTTAGAGACAGGAGCAGAGGCCTGGGAGAAGATTCTCCTCACATCCCATCACATTCAGAAATCATTCTCCAACGATGAGCCCAGGCTTTTCTGACGGACTATGTAAGAAC
>NW_007745198.1:0-617 GCF_000696425.1 Galeopterus variegatus
GTTTTGCATCCCTGTGGACAGGGTATGAAAACTCACGTTTTTCCACAACTTTGCCAACTGAGTGTGTTGACAAACACTGGACCTTTGTCAGTCTGATAGTTGAGAAATGATATCTTAGTGTAGTTTTAATTTCACCTCTGTCAGTTAGAGCAAGTTTAAGACTCTTTTCATATATTTAAAGACAAGTAACTTTTTCTCTGTTGATTGCTCATAGTTCTTACGTGTCTTTGGTAGGGTTGTTGTTTTTTAATGTTTTCCAGTGGTTTTTACTGTTTCTGTATNCAAAGACACTGTTGAGAGAACGAAAAGACAAGCCACTTGAGGAAAATGTTTGCAAATTACGTATCTGAGAAAGGACTTGTATCCAGAATACAGAAAATCTCTCACACGCCGGTAAGAAGAAAACAGACACTCTAACAAATACGTCGGCAAAATATCTGAAAAGACGTTTCTCCAAAGAAGATACATACAAATGTCAAATAAGCCCATGGACGTACGCTCCTCGTCATCAGTCATTAGGGAAAGATCAGGGAAAGCTACAGGGAGATACCCCTACACCCCTGTGAGAATGGCCAATAGTAAAAAGACTGACCATAACAAGGACCGGCAAGTTTGTG
>NW_007745198.1:2425-3617 GCF_000696425.1 Galeopterus variegatus
ATGAATAAAACCATGGTTACCAGAGAATGATCGATGTTACAATTTGAAATTGCTAGGAAGAGCCGGCCCAGTGGCACACTGGAGAGTGCACCGCTTGGGAGCGCTGCGGCCTCCCGCCGAGGGTTCGGATCCCATGTGGAGACCGGTTCCCGCTCACTGGCTGAGCGCGGTGCGGGCGCAACACCGAGGGTTGCGATCCCGTTGCCGGTCAGTAAAAAAAAAAAAATTAATTAAAAAATAAATTGCTAGGAAGACCTTCTAACCAACTGCATATTTCCACACGCATCTGAGAGATACGTGAGAATCGCTGATTATTATTTACCAGTGAGAAACATATACACATATGCCTATTTACTGCAAGCGCACATTAAGTACAAGTCTCCTCTTCACGCTGGGCATTTCTTTGCTTTCAGACAGAGACGGCATCTCTACGACGGGCATCAAGGATTACGACAGAGCACGTAGGTGCTGATGGAAAGAAATTCCACCTGCTAAGCCTTTTCTCCAAAAATGACCTCAAAATAGCTTCTCTACTTTCAGACTATTTTGCAAACATCACAGGCACTGATCCNCCTCCCTCAGACACCTGATATGAGCTCAGTCACCCGCATGAAGAGCTGCTCAGGGAAAGACAGAATCCAGCAATCCCTGCGCTTTACTGGAGGACCTATGTGCCAGACACATACTATGTCTCCTCTCACTGAAAGCAAAACAACTTTGCTTTTCAGGCCACCACCCCCAACAGTCTGAGAGAACCCTTCCTATGGGGCCGTCGGTCTGGGAAAACGAGCCANGAGGCAAAATGCAACCGAGGAAATTCACTGCCCTGTCATTCCTTGGGTCCCAAAGTTCCCGAGCCGGTCTGACTTTTTTCTCTCAACCTTTCAGAGTCTTCTTAGGTTTGTTTTACGTGTTATATCCAGGGATTTTAGCAGCATCTAGCAGGAGTAACAGGGAGAAGTATATCTACTCCATCTGGCCCCCCAAATGGAGGTACTCTCTATTTACTTTTAATTTATTAAGTAAAAATGTTTCTATTTGCATTTTCCCCCTTTCTTACACAAACAGTCCCGTGCTATTCAGACCTTTAGGTATGTTGAATTTTTCAATTAACACTGTATCCTGGAGATTCCTCTGTAGCCTATGTTGACATTTTCATCAACCTACTTCACATTCTACACAGTGTACACCT